>NW_016160095.1:23678-42570 GCF_001687245.7 Rhagoletis zephyria | reverse complement strand
CAATTCTCCCTCTATTTTTCTTCTCCTTTCTATTTTCCTGTTCATACGCAATAAAAGTAATAGATTGATGCGGAACTGCAGTAACTTCACAGGGTTTTTCGAATTGTAGAAATATTCATAAACAAAATTTTTGAAAGAAAAGTATACATGGAAAACAAACAAAAAAATCTTAAGTACCAATGTGTGCATACCGTATACAACCCAGTACAGCGTGTGTTACAGAGAGAGGACAATTATCACAAGCGAATGACTCTCGAGATGCTCCATATTATGAAAACAACATCAGAAAAAAGAATAAACCACAAAACAGACACCGATGGACTCGCTCAAAGCTATCGACTTCTAATGGGAAAAAAACGTATGAAGAAGTAATGCAGAAATCAGTGCAGCTTGTGAAGACGAAGAAGACGGTCGCGGCAGTATTTAGTAATAAGATTACATGTTTTTTGTTATTTGACAAATTGTAAGTCGTTTGTTTATGTTTTGTATGTATGAATGTATACATGTAGTTTTTGGTTTTGTAGATACGTATTCCTGAGGATGCTTTTCGATGAAAGGCGAAATATCGAATAAAATAATTTAATAAAATAACTTAAAAACTGGAAAATCCTTGGCCTTGAGCTTGATTTTAAAAAGTGGAAAAAAAAACAAGTTTTTATTTAACCTGTAAAATCAAAGGAATAAAATGAAGTAGTGTAGCAAAAGATTTTTTAGCAAGAAAATTTGGTCAAAACTGCACTAAAATGAATAAAATAAAATAAGTTAAGGTCTCGTTAAAGTTACTAAAAGCCATTTAGTGAAAGGAGTTATTCAAACTCTAATGAAAATTACTAACAATTTGTACTAATTTACTTCGNGTTGTCGCGAGTGTAATTGTTGCATTATACATAGATATGTCAACAGATGTCATAATCTTCCACTTTAATATTTTAGCGCTATTCAATAAGTTGGCACCCTCACCAACATTGCTCGGTGCGTAGAAACTATGCGCAGCGTCATTAGTATTTGCGAATTCGGTGCAGTTACAACGCGAGTGTTGTACAAATAATAAAAAAAAGCTTGTAAAAAGGTAAAAATGATTAGCAAACGTTATCTTAAACGTTTAGTAAAAAACAAAAGTGAAATTAATAAAAAAAATTGCTGAAAATTGTAGGAAAAATATGTGCTGTGTACTAATGGAAGATGAAAATAGTGAAAATGCGAGAAGAATAGCAGCATCTGATAGTGGGAGTGTAAATAGTGAAAATATAATTGTAGAATTGGAGCCGAAGGCGCTTGAATCCAAGCTAAAAGATTGGTTCTAAGAATTTACACCTTCGTTTCGTTGTTGCGCGAGCTGATTAAATATTTTAAAAAGCGGAAACCTAAATGTGCCTCTAAGTGTTAGGTCATTGTTAGATCAACCCGAAAAATGTGTAGTGCGCACCGTTTCCCCAGGCCAATATGTCCATATTGGGGTAAAACACAATTGGAAAAATTAGCATATAAAAATCTGCAGGAAAATCCAACTGATATTCAAGTGGATAGAGGAATTGACGGTTTACCCTTGTTTAAGAGCTCGCAGGTTACTTTGTGGCCAATTTTGGGTCGAGTAGCCAACATCAGGTGTAAAACAGTGCTTTTAATTGGATGCTACGTAGGTAAAAAGAAGCCTTATAATATTGAAGTTTACCTTCATTATTTTGTAGAGAAATCAAGGGACTATCGGTTGATGGTATTTTACTCAATGATGTAAGCTATAATGTTGTAATTCGAGCCTTTATATGCGACACACCTGCCCGATGATATATATGTGGTTGTTAAAGGTCACAATGCACATAATGGGTGTAGTAAATTCATACATTCCCAACGATTTTGCACGAAAACCTAGGGAATTCGAAGAACTAGCTCGTTGGAAAGCAACAGAGTTTAAGCAATTTATTTTATACACCGGTTTAATTGTTTTTTAAAGATTTTTTGCCTGAAGAAATGTATTACCACTTTTTACTGTTGCATGTTTTGTGTCCAAATAATTTCTTCTCTAACATTGAGACAGCAAGCGGCATGATAAAAATATAGTAAGGTAGAACCGCTGAGAGTCACTTTTAAAATTCTTGACGTTTCCAAACAATTTAAAGGTATTGGCCCAATGCAGGCTTGCTTTGCTTGCCTCGCTTTGAGAACTGTCAGAAGTTATTTGGAATATACTAAAACGTATGAAGGCTGGCCAAATGGCAGCTTTGCTTCACTTGCTTTAAGCGCCTCAAAGTTTCAAATAGGCAAATGTTTTATTTGAAAGCGTGACAAACAGGTATGTTCCCGTTCTAAATGAATTCAACGTGTTGCGTTCTTTTATGAACAAAAATTTGCTTACGTAATTAAAAAAAATATATATAATGTAAGTTATTCAAAGTTTAATAAAAGTGGTTATATGTTTCCATATTTATTTACATTTAACATATCGCTGACTGAAAAGTTGCTAAGTGCATTTTTACAAATTTTACACGAACTTTGAATACAAAATTTTGCGTGTTTAAAGCAAAGCCAAACTCCATATGAATCAAAAGGATTCGAACTTTATTAAAGGATTTCGTATTATTTTGGCCTTATCGGATTTTCGGGGCCTCTTCTGGACCTAGAAAATTTGCCTTCCATTGAATATAAATGAGAAAAAATAAAACAAGTACCTTAATCCTTAATTTCTTTTGCTTCCTAGGTTAGGTTAGGTTAAGGTGGCAGACCCGCAAAGGGGACTCACTTAGACATTTGATTGTCCATTGTGATACCACATTACATAGGAACGGTAACTGCGTAAAAATTACGAGAAGCGCTGGGTGCTCATAATGAAGTTCTTCAAACAGCTGATGTCCACTCCGGAGAGTCCCTCGGGAGTGTCGATGAAATGCGCACCGAGATGCTTAAACCGTAATCTAGCGAATGCCGGGCAGTTGAGTAGGAAGTGCTGAGATGATTCCACCTCGTCTTCCAGGCAACTGCGGCAGTAGGGATCCGTGACGATATTGAGTCGCACCGCGTGGGTTCCCATTGGACAGTGTCCGGTCAGTACACCTGTGAAAATCGAGAGCTGACGCTTAGCCAGCTGCAGCAGTTCCCTTGACCGCCCGCGGTCCACAACCGGCCAGAAGGACCTTGCAACTCTGCAAGTCGGGGTTTTTTCCCAGCGCTCGCTGAGCCGACCATGAGCCCATCTGTCCAAAAGCAGGCCGCAGGTTGCCAACGGAACTCCAATTCCCTCCCTATCCGAGGTGATGGCCTCAAGGGTGCCTTGCCTGGCCAGTTCATCAGCCCTGCAATTTCCCGCGATATCACTGTGCCCCGGGACCCAAATCAGCTTGATCTGGAAGTACTCCGAGGCAGTTGAGAGAGAGGTCAGGCATTCCCCAACCAGTTTTGAGCACACCATTAGCGATCCCAGCGCCCTGATTGCCGCCTGGCTATCAGTATATATATTTACCCTCCTTTTTGACAGTACATTGGTGCGTAGCCAATCGGCTGCCTCCTTTATAGCGGCCACCTCTGCCTGAAAGACGCTGCAGAGATCCGGCAGTCTGAAAGTAAGATCTACTGAGAGTTCCTGACAGTAGACACCTCCTCCAACTCTCCCTTCCAGCTTCGATCCGTCCGTAAAGATGTTTATTGGACCTCTTCTCCAAAGACCACCCCTCTTCCATTCATTCCTAGAGGGGATGTGCGTGGAGAAGGATCCTTTAGGGGCCAGCCTCGGGTGACCCCGGTCCATTTCTTTCGGCACGAAGTCGAAGCTTTCGAGAATTGTCGAGTGTCCGTGCGCTGGATTGAAAGAGAACCCAGAGCTTTTGAGCCTAATGGCTGAGCGAACCGCCGCTACTTTGCCCGAAATATCGACAGGTGCGACATTGAGTATAGCGTTTAGCGCTAAGGTGGGAGTGGTTCGGAGCGCCCCGCTGATCCCAACGAGGGCTGCCCTTTGCACGCGCTCTAGCTTCCTAACATGAGTGGTCTTTTCCAGTGAACTCCACCAGACGATGACCCCATACAACATTATTGGCTTAATTATGGTTTCATATAGCCAATACATCACTTTTGGGGAGAGGCCCCATCTCTTCCCTATGGCATTCTTGCAGCAGTAGAGGGCCACCGATGCCTTCCTCACTCGTTCCTCAATATTAGGTTTCCATGACAGTTTTCCGTCCAGGATCACGCCCAAGAACTTGACCCTGTCAGAGAGAACAAGTGGAACACCCCCTATTGAGGGAAGCTGGGCATGAGGCTTTTTGTACCTCCTGGTAAAAAGAACGAGCTCCGTCTTTCCAGGATTGACAGCAAGCCCGCAGCTAGCGGACCAATTTGTGACCCTGTTTAGGTACCCTTGCATGAGATCGTACAGAGTGTTCAAGAACTTTCCTCTGACGATGAGTGCCACGTCATCCGCGTAGGCAATAACCCGGCATCCTGTCCTCTCCAATTCCTCCAGGACGTCGTTTATCACGACTATCCAGAGGAAGGGTGAAAGGACGCCTCCCTGCGGGGTGCCTCTGCTTACTTTACGCTGCTCAGAGGCGTTGCCCCATTCCGCTGTGACAGTTCTGTCGTGCAGCAAGTGTGAGATGAGCCTTACTAAGTAGCTCTCGACTCCGAGCTTAGTAAGGGCTCTTATTATCGCCCCAGGAAGGACATTATTGAAAGCCCCCTCGATATCAAGGAAGGTACCCACTACAAAATCTTTGTTTTTAAGAGACTCCTCTATGGTTTTGACGATTGAGTGCAGGGCAGATTCCACGGATCTACCTTTCAGGTAGGCGTGTTGAGAGGGGCTAAAACGCTCTCGAGGAATCCTGTTTCTTATGTGCAGGTCAATCAGTCTCTCAAAAGTCTTCAATAAGAAAGATGAGAGACTGATTGGTCTGAAGTCCCTCGGGGATACATGAGAGTTCTTCCCTGCTTTGGGGATGAACGTGACCCTTACGCACCTCCAAGCCCCCGGGATGTATCCTCTTTCTAGGCAGCTCGCATAGATAGGGGTGAGCCAGCGGCACGAGACCTCCACAGCCTTTTGCAGCTGCGCAGGAATGATGCCATCCGGTCCCGGGGACTTGAAGGGCTTGAAAGAGTCGATTGCCCAGAGCAGTCGGCGCCTCTCCAGTAATTCACCGGAGGAGGAGGTAGAGCATTCGCCCTTTCCAACAGCGATAGGTTCGCGCGGTGCAGGATTTTCTGGGAAATGAGTATCAAGGAGTAGCTTAAGCGATTCCTCTCCACTCATCGCCCAGTTGCCCTCTTCGTCCCTCAGGTATCCCAAGGGTACGGGATTCCTCGCAAGGATTCGCCTAAATCGAGATGATTCATTACAACCTTCTACGGCTTCGCAGAAGTTTCTCCATGACTCGCTCTTGGCCTTTCTTATCTCGGACTTATAGATGCCCAGTCCGATCTTATAGAGTTCCCAGTCGGAGTGTTGTCCACTCTTCCTGGCTTTATTGAACAGGCGTCTACTCGTCGCCCTGAGTTCTGAGAGTTCCACCGTCCACCATTTTGGTCGTACTTTGCCCCCCGGCCTACTCAGCGGGCAAGAGATTTCGATGGCACTCCTACAAGCTGATGTAAACTTTTCCACCATAACATCAATCGAGCCTTCGGTGCTTAAGCTCTCCTGGGGGGCCTCTGGGAGTAGTTCCCGAAGTTTTTTACTATAGAGGTCCCAGTTTGTTCTCCTAAGGTTCCTAAAGGGGATACTTTTGGGACGATCTTCGTCCAGAAAAAACTGAATATACCTATGGTCCGAAAAGGAGTGATCATTAAGAACCCTCCAGTCGGAAACGCGGGATATTACAGAAGACGAGGCTAGGGTGAGGTCAAGGACCTCTTGCCTTGCCGCGGTGATAAAGGTCGGTTCGTTTCCTCTATTACAGATACATAAGTCTTCACTTAGAATATAATCAAAAAGTGACTCACCTCTTGCATTTATATCTGAGCTTCCCCAGCACGAGTGTCGTGAATTTGCATCCGACCCAATAATTACGTCGGCTTTCCGTCGCCTCGCTTCGGCTATGGCTTCACGCAGCAGTAATGGAGGTGGTTCCACCTCGTCATCATGAGCCATGTAAGCGGATATGATCCAGAGCTTTCCGGCACCGCTATCCAGGCTGACAGTCACAATGTCCTCGTTGCTGAAATTAGGTAGAATTAGTGCTTTGAGTTCGTTTCTGATGAGCATGCAGGATCTTGGTCTACCTGCTTGATTCTGCACCATCAGCTTGAAATTAGGCGTCCTGATCCCGGAGATACCGCTACTGCTTAGCCACGGCTCCTGGATCAGGACTACATCGGCTCCACCTTGCTCAAGGTGGATAAGGAGATTTGCGGACGCCGCCTTAGAATGTTGGAGGTTTATTTGCAGGATCTTCATCCTCCAAAGTCCGCTCCAGCCACGCCAGTTCGACGTCCTCGTTTACTGAGGCTAAGAGCCTCTCTTCCTCCGCCCTGTCGTAGAACCGTCCGATGCTGACGACGGATCCCTCCGTTGAGAGGGCATCCTCAGCACTTTCGGCCCCCGACATGACGGATTCTACCTCCATGCTCATGGGGGCTTCCTCCGCCGCGGGCTCACTAGTCTTGCTTCCTATATCATAAGGTTTCACAAATTGTGGACTTAGCAACTTTTCACACAAAGCTAGCGATTTTATGATGTCAAACTACTGGTCTCTTGAAAAATTGGATTTTTTTTTGTTTTTAATAAATGTACTTATAGCTATATATGTATAATTATTATCATTCCTTTGAAATGCAAAAATTAATTTGCATCAATTTAAAAAAAAAAAATAGAAAAGAGTGCTTGTATTTTTTTTTAGTTTTCTGGAATTTTGTGGGAAAATTATTCTTAGTGTAAGGGAACAGACATTAATTTTTTAACTACACAGCTGGTAGCTTTGACAGCGTTCCAAGCCGCCATTTGGCCAAACGAGTTTTTGAAGTAAATCAAAGCAAATTAAAGTAAGTAAGGCGAGCAAAGCAAGCCTGCATTGGGCCAGCGCCTTAATTTTTAAATTTACTCACAAACTCACACACACATTTTCATTTTCAATCTCAAGCAACAACAATTTCGAACAATTTCAATTTTTTATTTTCACTTTTATATGATTTTAAAATGTTGGCAAACTTCAAAAAAAAAATCATGGCCGACAAATTGAGAGAACGGTTCTACCTTGCTATGTTTTTATCATGGCATGCGGTATGCTTAGATATTTTGTAGAGATTTTTTCTACTTTTTATGGACCAACTAGCATAACATCTAACGTTCATAAGCTATTTCATTTAACTAGTTGTGTAAAAGAGTTTGGTCGCCTAGACACATTCACTGCATACGATTTTGAAAATTTCAGTCAGACCTTGAAAAGGAGCGTAAAAAAACACAGTTCATTCCTCAGCAATTGTTTAACACGTTTCATTCGACACGATTGCCAAAAATTGACTAATTTGAGGGATTTAGAAAAAAACAAAAATGGGGCCATAAAGTCGTTTAAATTTTTTGCGCACTTTTCTACAAACGTTCCAAACAATTACTGTCCAATGTCAAATACGGCTTTGCTTACGATTACTGACATTTATGAAAATAAAAGATTTAAGGCCAGGGAATTTCTGCATCCAAAAGACTTTTTCGCAACACCTGTTCCCTTCCGGGACCTTGGAATCAGTGTCGTAAGTACTGCAAGCTATGGCCCAGAATATATATATAAAATACAAGATATTCACTGCAAATTACTAGGTTTACCGCTTAAAGAAAATATTATTTTGTTACCATTAGTCCACAGCTACATATAATTCTTATAAACATATTGCACATTTGCTGCAAGAGTTTTTGACGCTCTTGCAGCAAATGTGCAACATATATAATAATACATACATACATAAATATTATTAAAAATTAATGAATACAACTTTAAATAAATTGAGATTGACTGACTGACATTATAAACAAACGCATAATATGGCTGAAATTAAAAAATTAAAGAAGGAATTTGCTGAATTACAAGGTAAGGTATTTCAATTCCTATCATATCTAAACATCGTCGCTGAAATACAAAAAGCCGTAACTAAGTAAAAATCCAAAATTTCCTTTTTGATTGATTATGATGCATTTCATCGAATTGAAAGTCCCCAAATCATTTTAAGCAATACACAATTTTAGTCAGTTGCGGCTTTTTTGCATTTCAGCGACTCTATGAGTAATGAGTAAGTTACCGACATGTATATATTCATTTTACAATAATTTCAGAAGCACTATTTGAACAAACCAGGCAAATACAGTCATTGAAGATATTAGTCAAGGAGAAAAACTTTATTTTGGAAAACTTAAACTCGGAAATAGCTGTAATGAAAGGTATATATCCTAATAAACGAAACGTGAGAACATATCCAGTCATAAAATCTTAGCACAGAAATAAGTTATGTCTTTAACTTAATATGCTGGTTATTTTACAGATTCAAATAAAAACGACATGGAGGTACTTATATTAATATCTTTACTTAGATTTCTAGCGTATTTAATTTAATCAAATCTGGGGAAATAAAATCCAACATACGCTCAATTTTTGCTGAGAAAATTTTATTGAATTACAACTTTGAGGGAAGGCAGCGAAAAAAATCCCTGAAAGCGTATCCTAAGCTGATAGATATTTTATTTCGTAAGTACCTTCTCTATATTTATTCCATTTAATACATATATGTAACTAAGTATGTATATATTCCTCTGATAATTTATTTTTTTTTTTTCGTAGGAGAGGGAAATGCTTAATGCACTGGCCGGGGGCGCTAGTCTCTATACTACCTTCCCCGAGTGTGGGACTCCCACCGAAGCGTGTTGGGCTACCCACTAAAACCCAAACTCCCACCGCCCGCGCAAGAATCCCGCATCTGGCACCGCAATTCTGCATGTCTTCAGATGCAGGAGCGCGCTGTTAGAGCCTTGGGGCTGCTCTTTTGTAGGGGCGTTTCATTCGGGTGTCCTCAGTAGACAACCGTCCTCTCGTTTGCAGCGGAGTACGAATTTCACGTATCTCGCAACTGCTTCCCACTTTTCTGCGCTGGAAATCATTATCCCAACTATGTTGTCCGGAGTAATGTCTCCGTGTCTTTCTTCCAACATTCTGCGCGAAATCAAGAAGTGTTCGCAGGTGAAGAATGTGTGGTACACGTTATCTTCGACGTTTCCACAGTAGTGACAGAACGGTGAGTCCACCCTTCCCATTCTATGAAGATATTCTCGGAAGTAACCATGACCGGTGAGGAATTGCGTCAGGTAGAAATCGACTTCCCCATGTGGTCTGTTCAGCCATGTTTGAAGGTCGGCTATCAGGGAGTGTGTCCATCGACCTTTTGTGCTCGCGTTCCAGTTTTGTTGCCACTGCTGGATCAGTTGCTCGCGCGCCCTTGCCGCGGCAGCTGCTCGACCTATCTCGGCACTGAGATTGTAAATCTCTTTTCGCTCGTAAGCAAGTAGCTCAATTGGCATGACGCCAGAAATAACTAGAACCGCGTCCGCGGACACTGTACGGTATGCAGAAGCAATGCGTAGTGCCCCTCTGCGCTGTACCGAAGACATTTGAACCCGGTATTTTTTGACTTTCAATGCGTCAGCCCATATTTCTGCCCCGTACAGGAGCACCGATTGGACCGCTGTCATCAGAAGCTTCCTGCGGCATGGCTTCGGGCCGCCCACGTTTGCCATCAGCCGGCTTAGAGCCGCCGTGCTCTGCGCAGCTTTTTCACATACTCCATGGATGTGTTCCCAGAATGTGAGTTTGCTGTCAAGCTTCACCCCTAGGTATTTTGTAGACCTAGAAGTCGTCACGGGTTGAGGTCCGACCATTATATTTATAATTGTTGGGATCCGTTTCCTGGTGAGGAGCACGATCTCCGTTTTGGCTGTAGCCAATTGCAGACCGTGATCGCTCATCCATCCACTGACGTTGCGCATGACCTGGTTTAGCTTGAGCTGTGCTAGCTGGACATTTCTTGCTGTTATGACGGCTGCCACGTCGTCCGCGAAGGCGACAAGGAAGGCGCTCTCCGGCATTTCCGTGCGCAACAGACTGTCATACGTGGCGTTCCAGAGGTCCGGGCCAAGTACAGACCCCTGTGCCGCTCCGCCGGTTATACGTCTCTTTCTCTGACCTTGTGTTGTGTCGTACAAAAGCCAACGGTCTCTGAGGTAGTCCCGGATCATATCTAGCAAGTATGTTGGAACCTTGAATGACCGTTCCAAGGCCTCCAGCATATCGTCCCATCTTGCCGAGTTGAAGGCGTTCTTGACGTCCAGTGTGACTAGCAGCACTATTGGCCGCGCCTGGTGGCAGGCTTCTTCGGCCTTATGTACCGCCTCGACTACTTCGCCAATTGCTCCTATAGTTGAGTGTCCCTTCCTGAAGCCATGTTGTCGGGGTGAAAGGCCTCCCTCGCTTTCTATGGCTGACGTCAAGCGTATTTTGAGCAGACTCTCCATCATTTTGCCTGCTGTGTCTAGCATGCAGAGTGGCCGGAAGGATGAAGGAGAGTTTGGGTCCCCTTTGCCCTTGGGTATAAGCACCAGTCTCGCCTTCTTCCATTGGCTTGGGAAAACCCGGGCCCTAAGGCAGCTGTTGTACATGTTAAGCAGAAGATCAGGGCTCGTTTCCGCTGCTGACCAGATTGCCTCCGCTGGTATGCCATCTGGGCCTGGAGCCTTGCCGGCTTTCATGCTTCGCAGGGCTAGCTTCAGCTCGTCTGTCGAAAACAGTGGTACCTCGGCTTGCTCCTCGACGAACACTGTGTCGGCTCTTAGTGGGTGTGTGGGAAATAGCGCATCCACTATATTCTTAACTCGGGCCTCATCCATCGCCTGTGATGATGTATGGAACTTTTTCATCACTATTTTGTATCCCTGGCCCCAGGGATCGCGATCCACTTCGTCGCATAGCGCTTTCCAGCAGTTCCGTTTGCTCTTCTGTATCTCGGCCCCAAGTGCTTTCTTTGCGCTTTTGTAGGCTGCTGCTCTGGTCAGCGCCTCAGGTCTACCACGAGCGCGCGTTGCGAGTCTCCGCATTCTATGGCAGGCCCTTCGCAGCTCAGCAATTCGGTCATTCCACCAGTATACCTGGTTTTTACCTTGACCTCTGTGGCATTGAGGCTTTGCATGCCCGGTGAATGCAGCGCATAGTTTCTTCGACCAGCTTAGTACAAGACTCCCTGTTGTGGATCTCTCCCATTGTGGGTGAAATACCTTGGGAATCTGCTAGGAGTGACGTATCGAACTTGCGAACATCGACCCTAGACGGGTTCCATCCTGGTTTCCTGCGAGGGATACTACGTGTTTGCCCTCGCGTTATGTCAGTGACTTGGAAGGTGATGTAGTTGTGGTCGCTACCACTCAGGTCTTCCATCACTCTCCATCCGTCAGCCCTTCGAAGAAGGCTTCTGACACCAGGGTTATGTCAGGGAATTGGATACTCTTTTCCTCTGATAATACGATTCTCTACTTTCTATTTAATAGGAGTTTCACAAAAGCTGGGGAAAGACCAAAAAGAATTCGAGGCAGATCTTAATTTGGTTTGAAAGTTGTGAAAAATAAATACCATAAAGCTAATACTCTAAGGAGAAATCTTCAGCACAATAAAAGGAACGAGAAAGATGAAAGCGAAGAAAACGAAGAATCATATAGTTCGGAGTAAACATTACTTATTAGTTTATTTGATTAAAGTTATGTTATCTTACTAATGAATTTTTTGCCAGTTGACTGAATTCACTTTAAGTTTAAAATTTACATTCATACACCCCCGTTATAATTATGTAGAAGCGCACCACATATTGACAAATTTTAACAAACAGTAAGTTTCTTATTTAATTTAAGTTACTTTGTTATAGGAATATAGTTTAGTTTTTAACAAAAATCGTATAAATCCAAAATTCGAACTTTGTGCAATCAACCAACTTTCGTAGGAACGTCGAGCGCTTTAATTAGATCCTGAGAAATATTTTGAGTATGCATTTTTGTAGCCCGTAAAGCTGTGGTAAATAAAATGCATGCTCGAAGTTGCTAAAAAATCGCGTTGGCGTTTTTACGAAAGATGGTTGATTCTTTTTAAAATATTTCTCAAAGTTCGAATCTTGAATTTATGCGGTTTTTGTTAAAGGCTAAACTACATTTCTATAACAAAGTAACTTAAGTTAAATAACAAAAAAAATTAGTTGTTAAAACTTGTCAATATGTGGCGCGCTTATAATTATAACGCGGGGTGTATTTTATACTGTTTTTTTTTTAATAATAATAGTCTGTTGGTACATGTATAAATTTGATACCAAAATTAGTTCTAAAATCAGATATCACACAAACTTTTTATTTTTATTATCACTTTCATTCATTATTATTTGGCAGGGTACGAAAATAAACTGTACAAAACAATTCCCATTTGCTCATCGATCATCATATCATTTGTGGTTTTGTACAGTTTTGTAAATAGTCAGAAACAAATTGTAAGATTCACTGTCATTTTCCCCAACGAGAAACGTTTGCTTTTCGTTTGTGACAATTGTACCATAGGGTACGTTTTATATGTATGCAAACGTTTCAATTACGTGAAAAATAATTATTTCTGCAAATTTTAATATCCAATTCAATTAAAAAACATTTTTATTTTTTTTATTCATTGCAGCCATTCGTTTTGTATTTGTTTATTGCATATATGTGCATACATAAATATATTTTCCCTGCACGATTCATTTCGTTTGTTGTTTCGTCTGTAACTACTAAACTACTGTAGTGTACTATCGCCAAAGTGAACTCAGCCGTTTTGTTTCGTATTGTACCGAACTGTTAAAGTAATAAACGAAACGAAATAGTAACGTACAATATAGTTTATTTTCGTACACTGTTATTTGGTTTATTTTACAATTTTCAGCACTGCATAAGTGTTTCAAAAGCGTGTGAATTATTTTGTAGTTACTTTCAATTTGCAATCAACCAACTTTCGTAGGAACGTCGAGCGCTTTAATTAGATTCTGAGAAATATTTTGAGTATGCATTTTTGTAGCCCGTAAAGCTGTGGTAAATAAAATGCATGCTCGAAGTTGCTAAAAAATCGCGTTGGCGTTTTTACGAAAGATGGTTGATTCTTTTTAAAATATTTCTCAAAGTTCGAATCTTGAATTTATGCGGTTTTTGTTAAAGGCTAAACTACATTTCTATAACAAAGTAACTTAAGTTAAATAACAAAAAAAATTAGTTGTTAAAACTTGTCAATATGTGGCGCGCTTATAATTATAACGCGGGGTGTATTTTATACTGTTTTTTTTTTNGTATTGTACCGAACTGTTAAAGTAATAAACGAAACGAAATAGTAACGTACAATATAGTTTATTTTCGTACACTGTTATTTGGTTTATTTTACAATTTTCAGCACTGCATAAGTGTTTCAAAAGCGTGTGAATTATTTTGTAGTTACTTTCAATTTGCTTAGTTACACGATGCTATAGTGACAATGTACCCGAGAAATTTTTTAGTAAATTAAATTAAAAAAATCGGTAGAAAAACGGCCGATTTATCAATTGATTAGCACTTCAAGTACGAAATAAAAAAAATATAATTCAATATAATTCAGGGACCGATCAATTCGCAAAAATCGTATTTACGGTCCGATTTGCTTAAAATTCGGTACGTAGGTAGCTTTTTGCCTGGATAAGCTTATAGATTCCTGTTTTCCAATTTTCATGCAATTTCGAATATAAATAGCTTTGAGCAACGACCATATCAAGGGGCGAAGATTTTTTTGCGCCAATCAGAAACAACGGATACTGTCAAAATATAATTATAATATATAATAAATCTCAACTGATATATATTTTTAAAGCCGTTTTTTAGTTTTCGCAAGGCTCGAGAGCGGCTGAACCGATTTTTTTGAAACTGCCACCTGCCGCACGTGTCCCAAGGATGGTTTTAGGCTAACAAAAAATCTATATGTAAAGTGGGCTTGGAGAAAAATTGGAACTATATCTGCTTCTCAGTAATCAAAAGATCAAGGTCTTCTATAGCTGCTTCTCAGTTTATCAGTAACTAGCAGACCCGGCGAACTTCGTCCCGCCCAATATTTTTATATATTTTATTGAAACTTTTTGGTCCAAGATTTTCACCAACAAATCACGTTTACAATTTTCATAGGCACATTCGTCTGCTAAGATTATGGTTTGGTGGTCATTTGCCGCTTTAAATAACCTAAGGAAAGTGTTATATCCGTGAAGAAGTTCTTGAAATTCTCCAGTTGTGCGGCATTTTATAGCTAGGTTATTCGCAAAGAGAAATAAATTTTTTCCTCTTCACTTCCTGGCGGCAACAACCCGGTTCTATAGTGAGTGTCCTAGAAGCTTTACAGTATAGTTGGTGGCAATTTCAAAATGGGTGCGAATCATTGTTCTACAGAAATGCAATATACATATACTTATTTCAGACGAAATACCTTAAAAGTTTGAACGCATAATAATATTGGAAAATCACATCCATTGGGCCAATTGCAACGCAGGAGCGTTCGATATACTCAATGGTGCAACAGGTCGATTTAATCTGACCTTCACGGCCCCTTTTCTCACTTGGCTATTTTTAGTAATAGCTCGACTTCAGCACCACTTGGCAGCACGTTTTTGCAATAGTATTGCATACATATTTAAAACATTAGCCAAATCGGATCATAAATAAGATTTTTAGTAATAACTCAACTACAGCGCCAACTGTCGGATTAAATTGTGAAACTAAACCATCCAGAGACCCACTCAAATACACAAAAAGTTTCGTTAAAATCCGTACAACCATTTAGGAGGATTTCACTCACAAACACACCTACAGAAGAATAAAAAAATTCATTCAAAGATAGCTAAAGGTCGGTACGTTTGTAGGCCTCACACCCCTTTTCAAATAGCCCAAATTTTCTCCATGAGTATGGGCTTGATTTCAACTATATACATATCTCCATACGAAGTTCCAGTACTGTACCATGAATACTTTCAGAGATATGCAGTATAAAAATTCGATTTATATGGGAGGTGCCACGCCCCCCTTTCCAACAGCTGCCCTCTTTCTTCATGAGTATGCGATTGATTTCGTATATCTCCATACCAAGTTCCAGAACTCTACCATGAACACTTCCAAAGATAGGCAGTATGAAAAATTCGGTTTGTATGGAAGATGCCACGCCCCCTTTTCCAATAGTTCCAATTTTTCTCCAAGAGTATGCGATTTATTTCGTACATCTCCATACAAAGTTCCAGAACTCTACCAAAAAATTTCCAGAGATATGCAATATGAAAAATTCGGTTTGTATGGGAGATGCCACACCCCTTTTTACAATAGCTTAAATTTTTCTCCAAGGGTATGCGATTGATTTCGTATATCTCCATACCAAGTTCCAGAACTCTACCATGCACACTTTCCGAGATATGTAGCATGAGAAATTCGGTTTTTATGGGAAGTGCCACGCCCCCTTTACATATAGATTTTTTTTTAGCCTAAAACCATCCTTGGGACACGTGCGGCAGGTGGCAGTTTCAAAAAAATCGGTTCAGCCGCTCTCGAGCCTTGCGAAAACTAAAAAACGGCTTTAAAAATATATATCAGTTGAGATTTATTATATATTATAATTATATTTTGACAGTATCCGTTGTTTCTGATTGGCGCAAAAAAATCTTCGCCCCTTGATATGGTCGTTGCTCAAAGCTATTTATATTCGAAATTGCATGAAAATTGGAAAACAGGAATCTATAAGCTTATCCAGGCAAAAAGCTACCTACGTACCGAATTTTAAGCAAATCGGACCGTAAATAAGATTTTTTCGAATAGATCGGTCCCTGGTCCACTTCTCGGAAAAAATGGATCATATATGCTAATATATGCTACTTACGTACCAAATTTTAAGCAAATCGGACCATAATAAGATTTTTTCGAATAGATCGGTCCCTGGTCCAATTCTCAGAAAAAATTGATCATATATGCTAATATATGCTAAAAAGCTACCTACGTACCGAATTATAAGCAAATCGGACCGTAAATACGATTTTTGCGAATAGATCGGTCCCTGGTCCACTTCTCGGAAAAAATGGATCATATATGCTAATATATGCTAAAAAGCTACTAACGTACCAAATTTTAAGCAAATCGGACCATATTTAGATTTTTTCGAATAGACCGGTCCCTGGTCCACCTACCCAAAAAAAGTAAACTTTTTTTAGCCTAAAACATGGTGGTTAATGAAAGCTATTTATATACAAAATTTCATGAATATCGGACCAGCCGTTCGCGAGATTACCTGTAACAAAAAAAAGGGACTTCTCTTTATATAATTAGTATAGAAGATGAGGGCTTTCTGCGTTCACTTCTCTACAATGGAAACAGCAAGGTATTCTTCGGTCGCTTCTCAGCCCACAAAATCGAAGCCTTTATGCGTTCGTTTCTAAGTAAACGAGAGTGTAAGCATTCGTTTCTCGGTGCATCAATGCAGCAAGACCTTTCACTTCCGCTTTTGAATGGTAAAATAGTAAGGCGTTACCGCCAATGGCATGCCTATGTTAAATCAATGCCTGCTGGAAGTGAGAGTATTTGCGATTGGTAACCCTTTTCTCGATTCCAAGTTCACTTCTATGGTAAGTGAGTTTTTTTCTGGGACGCTTTGTGTGCTGAGCGTAAAATAGTGTTAGTGCATATGTGTGAATATTCTGCAATGAATAATATCCACTAACACTATTTCTTGTGTTATTCAACGAATTACTTAAAAACACGAATAATTGCAGTTCCCTGATCCCTATCAAAAGCAGAATTAAAAAATCGAATCAAAATCCATCCAAACAAAAACATATTTTTTTGTTCTACAATTTGTTAAATAGAAGTGTTTAGACCATCAGTCTAAATATTCCCACAAAATAATGTCCAGCCCGAATATTCTGACACATTAGGGATCCGCCCTAATGTAGGCATATGTAGACGCAAATACATACATATACATATACGCGCTAACACTAGTATTCCGGCCGTTAACTATTATATCCCGCCGGACAGTGAACTTTCGTTAAGTTTCCCCTTGAAGCGGTAGCTAACTGTCCGGCGGTCTAAAGTAAAATTCGGTAAATCCTTTTGTTGTAATGAGTTCAATATAGTTAAAATGACTTTGCCTTTAATTCAATTTAAGGTTTACAAATTTTGGATGAAATAAACTATAATACATATTAAGTAAAAAATGCGTTGAGTAATTATGTCGCCTTCTTCGGTAAACCGCTCCAGCTCAACTTCTCTGTTTCTTTTCCTTTTTATTGCGCGCTTTTCTTGTGTCCCGTTTTACGCTCTACCTTTGCATTTTATTCTGTTGAGTCATAATACAAGGTAGGGTTGCTTTGAACCGCAGGTTTTTTATTTGCTAGATTCAACATCCTGCCCGCGGATGACATTGTATGGCTGGATAATGTCATCAGGCATCCTCTTCATGGAACGAGTAGTAGCTACGGTAAAAGTGAAATATACAAATGACATTAGAGTGTTTGGGGTGTACTTATATCATGCCAGTTGTCCGCAATCGGGAGTAAACATATTTTTGCAACAGGACGTCTAATGATTCCATTATTTATTCGCAGATCAACAACACGTACCAATCCATCTGCGCCAGGGTGTGTTTTGATAATGCGTCCAAGTGGCCATAGATTGCACGGTACCCTTTCATCCTTGATCAAAACAATGTCATTAATTTGCACGTTAGGTTTTGTTTGCAACCATTTCGGACGCTTCTGTAGACGGGATAAATATTCCTTTCTCCACTGTCGCCAAAATTGCTGCACTAAAAATTGACAATTTTTCCATCTATCAGTAAGACTGAGCTTATCAATTTCTGGGGTTGGTGGGGCTAGTAGGGCGTCGCCTGTTAAGAAATGCCCTGGAGTTAAGACCATCAAGTCATCCGGGTCGTTGGTCAGCGGACACAATGGTCTAGAATTAAGGCACGCTTCAATCTGTGCCAAAACCGTACTAAGTTCCTCGAACGTTAACCTTCTTTCACCGAGAGAGCGCTTGAGATGATGCTTCATTGATTTAACCCCCGCCTCCCACAACCCTCCAAAGTGGGGGGACGACGGTGGTATAAAGTGCCATTGGATGTTTCGCCCACTGGGAAACGGAGCAACTTCTTTGTTAATGTAACTGTGGTATGCTTGGTCCTTTGCTTGCATCCTTTGATTTGCACCAACAAAATTGGTACCGCAATCACTATATATATCGCATCATAGACCTCTCCTGCCAACGAAGCGTTTTAAAGCACCGATAAATGATGCCGCTGTCAAATCACCCACTGGCTCCAGGTGTACAGCCTTAGTTACAAGGCAAATAAATAACGCTATGTACCCTTTTACGGAAACGCGCCCTCGACCTTTAGATGGTAAAACGTTGATAGGCCCTGCATAATCAACGCCCGTTGAGGAAAATGGTCTAGCCGGACGAATGCGTTGCGCTGGTAAATTTCCCATAAGCTGCTCTATAACTTGTGGTTTGTGACGATAACAAACGACACAACGATGAATAGCAAATCGAACTGCATTGCGACCATTTAGTATCCAAAATCGCTTACGAATATAGTTTAGCGTAATTGCGACGCCACCATGCAGCGTTCGTAAATGGGACGATCGAATAATTAAATCAGAAATGTGATGCTTTTGAGGCAAAATGTACGGATGTTTTTCATCCATTGGTAAAAGTGAGTCCCGGAGACGCCCTCCCAGTCGTATTACCTTATCTTTCTCGCAAAAAAAGGGATTAAGTGACGCCAAGGTGCTTTTTTCAGGTAGAGACTTCCCTTGTGAAAGTGAAGTCCAATCGCGTGTAAAAACTTCTTGCTGCACTGCTCGAACGATGCTGATAATGCTC
>NW_016160095.1:271-23377 GCF_001687245.7 Rhagoletis zephyria | reverse complement strand
CTGTGCAATTGGCGCACCTACATATGCTCGCCGAAAATCACCCAATATGCTGTCATCATAGACGTCGCTTCCCAATAAGATATCTACTCGATGAGATTTGTTGTACTCTGGATCCGCTAGTTCGATATCCATTAAGTGAGGCCAATTTGTAACTGGCAACGTTTTATCGGGTAAGTTCCGACTTACCTTTGACAATACATAGGCTATAACATTTAATCTTGTGCGTGCGTCAAAGCGGGAGCCAACTTCAAGAACCACACATGACCGTCCCTCGGCCACCTTGGTACCTGCTAGACCCTGTATGTGAACCCAAGCTCGCTGCCGAGGTAAACGTAATTGTTGAACGGCGCGTTCTGTGATAAATGAGGCTTGCGACCCTTGATCCAAAAATGCCCTAAAGTTCAGCGATTGTCCTTGCACGTCGTCCACCGTGATAACCGCAGTTGGCAGTAAAACTTCGCAACTCTTGAGGCGATTTCCATCTACCTCTTCCGCACTAGAAGCAGTAATAGGGCTTGCTAAAGAAAATTTATTTGAAACAGATAAATGCATAGCTGTAGCCGGAGCTGACTCCCTTTTTTGCTCGGTGTGAATTAATGTGTGATGCTTTCCTCCGCACGTTGAACAAGTTCGACGACTACTATATTTCGACGACATGTGATTATATCCTAAACAATTGAAACAGAGTTTAAACCTTTGTGCTACAGTTCTTTTTTCATCAACCGTCATAGCGAGAAATACTGTACAATCTCGCACTGAGTGCTCACCTTTAACGCATACTGGACAGGTTATTGCTTTATTTGTTACTGTCAATGAATTCACATTCTTCTTACCAGGGTATACTGAAACGCTACCTTTTCGTTTCGAATCCGGAATTATAGACTGATTAGTGCACGGACGTATTTTCATTCTTGTGGATGTTATCATCATTTGATATTGCTCATCTAGCACTGAACACAACCTTTCAAAATTAGGAACGTTCTTTGCCCCTTCATAGCTCGGTCCCACTCCTGATGAAATGAAGCAGGCAATTTCTTCCACATGTAGTACACGAGAACCTGATTTTGTGATTCTAGGTCAACGCCGAGTTTCTGTATAGACTTTACACAAGAACGACAAGTTTGTGTGAATTGTCTCAAAGATGCGGCATCATTAGGATGAACATTAGGCTGCCCTTCAAAAACATCCATGAAATGCGAGAATAGTATACGCTTGTTATCATATAAGTCGCAGAGCATTTTCCAGGCATCTGCATAATTTTCCGCTAATGGGCTGAGATGTTCGATATCCTTTGCTGGGGCACCCGATAGAGCTCCTTTAAGGTAATGCAAACGTTGACTATCATTAAGCCGATTACTGTCGTGAACTCGAGCAATAAACATTTCTTTGAAGGTAGACCACTCAACATAATTACCATCAAACATAGGTAGTTTGACTTCAGGCAACGGCACTTCGTAACTGGGATTGGAAACCGCAACCGGCACATTAATATTTGACGAAAGAGTATTGCTTTCAGCAGCTACAGTTACTACGGGGTAGGCACTTTCAAACGCTGCTCGCACAGTGGACACTGCTTCTAAGTACTATTCCTCAAACTGGTCGTTCAAATCGATATCGAGATATTTCTCCTTAATAACCTCGTTAGCATCCAAACGCATGATTTGGCGATGATTTTCTCGGAACTCCGCTCGGAGTGATGCCAACATTTCCAACCGTGTCTTAAAATATGCCTCGGTTCTTCGAGTAGTAGAGTCCTTTTTGTAGTTGCGAAGACTTTTCTTAACCGTAGCCAGCAAGGAATATTGTTCGTTAATGAATTCCATGGCGTGGCCGTAAAGTGTTTTAAGCTTAACCTTCAAACACCCAATATCAAATATACTCACCGCAATACAGCAAACTACTCTTGGACACAAGTTCTTCCACGGAATGAGGTTATGATAGTCAGTGCTCACCACACTTGCTATGAGCCAAAGCACGTTTTGCTTCCAGTTACTGTAGCTAACCGTCCTGAAGTCCTCACGACCCCTGGTTTACAAATTTTGGATGAAATAAACTATAATACGTATTAAGTAAAAAATGCGTTGAGTAATTATGTCGCCTTCTTCGGTAAACCGCTCCAACTCAACTTCTCTGTTTCTTTTCCTTTTTATTGCGCGCTTTTCTTGTGTCCCGTTTTACGCTCTACCTTTGCATTTTATTCTGTTGAGTCATAATACAAGGTAGGGTTGCTTTGAACCGCAGGTTTTTTATTTGCTAGATTCAACACCTTTACTTCACTTCTTTTTGGAAGATCAAAGCTGAAGCATCGCAGCTACCAGGCCTCTTCACCACAGGTAATCTCATTGTCACGAGAAGCGAATATTCTTAGTAGTTTAAATAATTTGACGCCAATAAATATTAGAAAATACTAATCCCATTGCGTTTTATATCTTTTTTTTTATTATCTTCAATAAAACCACGGGTGCGCTCAATCGAAATCCCTGCGGCGCAACTGGGTCTCTTCATGGTCCTTCGAGCCGGATATGAACCAGCGACCTATGGATGAATAACTCAGTGAGAGGGGAGACCAGTATTTGCATGTATGTATTTATAAAAAAAAAATTTTTATTGGTTCAAAAATGGTGGGTAGGCACTGTGGCCAATGGCAAAGTTCGTTTGCCACCTCTGCATNGCACGTTGAACAAGTTCGACGACTACTATATTTCGACGACATGTGATTATATCCTAAACAATTGAAACAGAGTTTAAACCTTTGTGCTACAGTTCTTTTTTCATCAACCGTCATAGCGAGAAATACTGTACAATCTCGCACTGAGTGCTCACCTTTAACGCATACTGGACAGGTTATTGCTTTTTTTGTTACTGTCAATGAATTCACATCCTTCTTACCAGGGTATACTGAAACGCCACCTTTTCGTTTCGAATCCGGAATTATAGACTGATTAGTGCACGGACGTATTTTCATGCTTGTGGATGTTATCATCATTTGATATTGCTNATTTGTTACTGTCAATGAATTCACATTCTTCTTACCAGGGTATACTGAAACGCTACCTTTTCGTTTCGAATCCGGAANCCCAGAAAAAAATACGATTACCACAGAAACGAATGTGGAAACGAGCTAGGCGATGGGAATCGCTTACCCTTTCGCTTCAAGAAGGCATTATTTTAACATGGGCATGGCATTGGCCGTAAGCCCTTACCCGCAGCATTACCTCCGAACGAAGGGAGAACGCATGGATAAACAGAATCCAGAGAAGCGAACAAAGAATGCCTTACAGAGAAAGTAATGTAGAATGCCTAGATAAGTACATACTTATTTATATTAAATTGAAAAGAGAAAATACAGATTGTCTTAAAAGATTTAAATTTTTATAAATCAGTTTTTATACATACATACATATGTATGTATTTAGGTATTTAGATTTTACTTAAAAATCGGTACGCACATACATGCATATTTAATTAAGCTTAAAATTGTACTTCCTCACTCTTGTACTTCACTTCTTTGACTGACTTCAACTCAGTGATCGGACTCCTACCACATTGTGGTAGATCTACCACTTTTTGGAGCANTTTACTTCACTTCTTTTTGGAAGATCAAAGCTGAAGCATCGCAGCTACCAGGCCTCTTCACCACAGGTAATCTCATTGTCACGAGAAGCGAATATTCTTAGTAGTTTAAATAATTTGACGCCAATAAATNAAGAACGACAAGTTTGTGTGAATTGTCTCAAAGATGCGGCATCATTAGGATGAACATTAGGCTGCCCTTCAAAAACATCCATGAAATGCGAGAATAGTATACGCTTGTTATCATATAAGTCGCAGAGCATTTTCCAGGCATCTGCATAATTTTCCGCTAATGGGCTGAGATGTTCGATATCCTTTGCTGGGGCACCCGATAGAGCTCCTTTAAGGTAATGCAAACGTTGACTATCATTAAGCCGATTACTGTCGTGAACTCGAGCAATAAACATTTCTTTGAAGGTAGGCCACTCAACATAATTACCATCAAACATAGGTAGTTTGACTTCAGGCAACGGCACTTCGTAACTGGGATTGGAAACCGCAACCGGCACATTAATATTTGACGAAAGAGTATTGCTTTCAGCAGCTACAGTTACTACGGGGTAGGCACTTTCAAACGCTGCTCGCACAGTNGCCAAGTGGTATGGTAAACAATAAAACTATACAGCACTATGATAACAAACTTAAAAATAATGGGCCGTATGCATAAAACCTAAGCAAATGCTTTTTCTTAAAATTTCAGACCTTTTACTCGATTCCCAGAAAAAAATACGATTACCACAGAAACGAATGTGGAAACGAGCTAGGCGATGGGAATCGCTTACCCTTTCGCTTCAAGAAGGCATTATTTTAACATGGGCATGGCATTGGCCGTAAGCCCTTACCCGCAGCATTACCTCCGAACGAAGGGAGAACGCATGGATAAACAGAATCCAGAGAAGCGAACAAAGAATGCCTTACAGAGAAAGTAATGTAGAATGCCTAGATAAGTACATACTTATTTATATTAAATTGAAAAGAGAAAATACAGATTGTCTTAAAAGATTTAAATTTTTATAAATCAGTTTTTATACATACATACATATGTATGTATTTAGGTATTTAGATTTTACTTAAAAATCGGTACGCACATACATGCATATTTAATTAAGCTTAAAATTGTACTTCCTCACTCTTGTACTTCACTTCTTTGACTGACTTCAACTCAGTGATCGGACTCCTACCACATTGTGGTAGATCTACCACTTTTTGGAGCATCCACCACATCTACCACACAAGGTCTGAAATCTACCACATATTCGCATTTTCGAGTAGTTATAATTTAGCCCCACATGATTTTCTTTATTTTTTTAATTTTAAGATCAAAAATTTGTCCAACACTAAACACTATGTGATAACAAGTAGGGTAACGATATCGAACCGAAAATATCGATATAGTACTCATTAACAGTATCGCTGTAAAAATATCGGGCTGTAAAAATATCGTAATGAAAACACACGATATTCCAAATATCGATACAAAATTCAAAAAATTAAATCTGAATATTGGAGTCATTTTCTATTAAAGAATTAACACTTTGCACCTTAATAAGTACATCACTGAAGGCGCGCCACATACCAACCTAAGATAGCTCACATTTCTGCACTTTAAAGCCTCAAAATATATCAATATTGCTTTACATATAAATTCCAAAGTAAGTAAGGTTATAGTACGACCTACATTTGCAAGAAATGGAATGTTTAAAAACAATATTAACAACAAAACTTTCAATAAAATTTTAGTTAGGACAAATTTTTACATTTAGGAATTTGGAAAATTAACTTTAAATATTTCAAATATTACTACAAAAATTTGTATACAAATAGTCTTTCCCAATTCCCAGAGTTTTAAGTTTTGACGTTTTCATTTTATTTTCTAATAATTTGTTAAACAAATGTATCATTATTCACATTAACTTTGTAATGTACATTTACGATTCGATACGATACAAAAAAAATCTTTTAAAAACTCTCATATCGTATCGAAATTCGTGTCCCTCATAACAAGAACGATAGTACACAAGATCTCGCATTCCCGGCGGCGATGAGATTTCTCAAGTAAAGGTAAACCAAGCCGAATGGGAGGAGAAAAGATACTGTCAAAAAGTGAATTTTCTCAGTATTAAATTTTTCGTCGGGAAACGTGATTTTATTGTAGTAAATTGCAAAATATATGATCTATAAAAAAAACTAATAAAAAAAATGCAAAAAATCTGTGATTTTTGTGAAAATTAGCACATTACAGTGCATCTAAAGTTTTTAACGCGTTGTTTACTTTTACTTGAGGATTGTCAAAATTGGACTCGAATTAAAAAGTTTTCAGTTAAGGTGAAACCTTGCAGTTTTTTTTTAATTTTTCTAAAAAGTTTGATCCGAAACCTGAGATCTACCACATTTTTTCTAAATCTACCACATGTTTTTCAAGAATCTACCACACAGAATTTTTATGGAGTCCGATCACTGCTTCAACTTCGCTGCAAATTGAACAAAGCTAAACATGATTTTTATGCGAGACAAATTTCCACAGAAAGTAACGGTAGAAAAAGAATTTTTGGATATTCATTCTATTTTTCAGCTGACTACGGTGCAGCATTCTACTTTGCATTCCCCGAAATGAAGCAATAAAAAAATATTGTAGGACATTCTAACTACTTTGCATTCCCTGAAATGAAGCAAAGACGCGACACAAATAAAATATTGTAGGACATTCTACTTTGCATTCCCTGAAATGAAGCAAAGAAGCGAAACAAATAAAATATTGTAGGACATTCTACTTTGCATTCCCCGAAATGAAGCAAAGAAGTGAATACAGTAAAACCCGCTTAAGTACCTCACGAAAACTGTCAGTTTTTTGAGGTACTTAGGCGGGTTGGGTACTTAAAAAAACCCACTTAAGTACCTCGATGCGGGTACTTAAGCGAACATAATTACTGATGTAGTTACATCTTCTTGTTAACTTACATAAATACTTGAATAACAACATTTAATGAAGTATACATAGTTTAAAACCAAAATCGTAGCGTTATTTAAACACATAAACAAGTAAAGAAAAACTTTATTAAAAAAATATTTAGTGCAATGGTCTGTCATTTTTACAAGACTTAAATTGTTTAAAAAGTCAAGGTTGGACATATCATTTTGTACCAAATTCAAAATCTTATTGTTTGCCACTTNCTTATTGTCTGCCACTTATGTTTATTTATTAATTTTTAAGGTTTTTTAATCAATTAAAATGCATTTCATTCCCTAAGAAATACCATATAAACCTAAGCTTAAGATTTTGTAGAACTCTTAAAAAAAATCATCATAATTTCACTTTTTTCTCAGAAGTGTTTTTGGGTATACAGTTTTATAGCCCATTCAATTTTAGTGGAATAATGTGCAAGTTTCAAGTGGCTAAAAATGACTGTTGATTTTTTTAAATTTTTTTACCGAATTTGAAATACATAAATATTTTAAGGAATTTCAAAAGAGCACTTAAAAGGGGAGAATTATAAGGAAAATTGTAAATGGGGCACGAAAAATTGAGGTACTTAGGCGGGTTGGGTAAATAAGCGAAGAGGTACCTAAGAGAGGGATTTTCTTCTGATTATATTAAAAAATTCACGGTGTCCAAAAATGTTGGTACTTAAGAGGGGGGGGTAAGGGGTACTTAAGCGGGTTTCACTGTAAATAAAATATTGTAGGACATTCTACTTTGCATTGCCGGCGATACCTAATATGTAGAAGCGAGCCGTTACGGCCCAATATATTACACAAAGTTTTCGTGACCTTTACTTCACATTTTGGTAAAATTAAGCCCCTAAACTCAAGCTGGAAAAAATAGAAATGTGTATTTTTGTTGTTTACTAAAAAAAGACTTGCCAAATATGTACATATACCTTGTTTATACCTACGCAAGAACCGCATTAACAAAAAAGCGATTCGATTCAACATATATTTCTTTCTGTCTTTACAGCGCACTCGATGAAGCCGTATTCAAAAGTAAACAACATCTGGTATTTTTATACGACATTTCTTTAATAATTAAGTTTCATGACCAAGTTTCATGAAAAGAGCCACCCACAATTCGCAGAGTTTTGCGATTTTGTAAGAAGAGAAAAAAGCAACTTCTATTTTTGTCACTTAACGTCACTCTCTTTTAATGCGTATGTTTAAGGACCATGCGGCTATATTATGTGCTACACAAGAGTCCAAAGAATTAAAAGAAAACAAAAGTGTTTCCTTGTTTGTATCTCATTGAATGGTACGAATGTCGCGTTCGTGACGTATGGAAATACCTACATGCAACTTTGTCCTGAGTTCAAGAAAATTCAACAAATTTAAAAAAATTATGAACCAAATTTTAAACTCTTTGCTCAGAATTTTTAAAAGCTTTTTTGAAATGCAGCTTGGCAGCCTATCCATCGATATTCCACATTTTCTTCCATGTAAAAAGGATTCGTTAAATGTAAGAAAATGCGAAAGGCCGTCAACAAAAAATATCAAAAATTGATTGGAATTTTTAGCCTGTTGAATCTTGCACAATATGTACTAAAATTAAATAAGCTACAAAACTACGTACCCCAGCTGTAGCTGTCTTCATCTGGCGACCATATTATGAATGTCATATTAACAGAATTGAACGAATCCAAAAAACTTTAATTCGTTATGCTCTACGCTCTCTACATTTTGTTGACCCTTTCCCATCTTACACTGCTAGATGCATGCTCATAAACCTTAAATAACTGCACAACAGGAGGATTATTCTTTCTCTTACTTTCGTTTTTGACATTATTCGGGGTGCGATTGACTCGCCAAGAAGCCTTAGGAATCACAATATTTTTTCTCTGGACTTTGTCAGGAATAATTATGCGAAGAATAATGCTCTTATTCGCAGAGCTCTAAATGAGTTTAACTCGCTCTCAAACTTTATTTTCTAGATTAAGTAAAAATTAAAAAAAATAAATAAATAAAATTATATAATATTTTAATAACCTGTTAATGAAATTTAAATAAACTATATGTCAAATAATAGGCGTTTTTAGTTATCAATGCTAGAGAAACTCAGGAAAAATGTCGAACCTTCGGTGTATGTCAGACTACCACATCAGTCGCGGAGGGTTAAAAACGCTTGCTTTTAAAAAAATACACTTTTTGCTGTAAATAATTATTTTACGCTTATCCAAGTAAACTTATTGCAAGTTTATTTCAAAAAATCATTGGTAGATCAGATTTCAACTAATGAAAGTGTATATTCAATTTACACATAGGAAGATGTCATAAAATCAAAGCAATCTGATTTTTGTTTACTTTTCGCGTTTGTCTTAAAAATACTTAGAAATACGAGTATTATCGATACTTTTTTGGAAATATGATTACTGGCATCGATCCTTCTTTAGAGTTTTCTAAATGAATACTAGTATCGATAATAATAATAATAATAATAATAATAATAATAGATTGGCGCTTACACATATGTTAATGTTGGCCGGACTTCTCCTCCGACTTGTGGCGTACGCCTTGATGGTCTCCCACAAAGCGGAGGGACCTACACCGCATTCCCAAGACAGCCGGTTCTACGTACCGGAATGATTCGGGGTTTACCCGACCAAGGGCTGTTGTTTCGGCGACCTAACTCCGCTTAGATCGGCGATACCCCTCAATCATTGTTCGTCCATGGAGGAACTGCTTGCAGCCGGATTGCTCCGCATCCTTCCTCTCCGGGCGGGCGTAGAGCCCAACCCCGGACCAGAAACGTATTTCTGCTGTGTTTGCCAGAACCGACTTCATCCAAACTCCACTTCGGTTAGGTGCAATTCATGCAACGGATGGAGTCACCTAAGAACCTGCTCTGGTCTTAGGTCTCACCGGGAGTGGACCACAAGCTATGTGGCTCCCTGCTGCTCAAGCCAAATGGCACAATCAGCCTCCACGGCTACCCCCTCGCGCAACGCACCCAACACCCGAAGAGCCTGCACGGCTCCGAGAAGCTCCTCTGGGCAGCAGCAAACAAATCAGGGAGAGTGGTCCCACTGCTGAAACCGGGGAAGCCCGCCAACAAAGGAGACTCTTATCGCCCGATAACGCTCTTTTCCCCGGTCGCGAAGACGCTTGAGGCCCTACTACTCCCATACTTAACTTGCCACCTGACCCCAGCGAAGCACCAGCACGGATTCCGTAAAGTGCACAGCACAACAACAGCACTTAACGCCATAAACACACAAATAAGTCGTGGCCTAAATCGAAACCACCCCTGTGACAGAACGGTCCTAGTAGCGCTGGACTTTTCAAAGGCGTTTGACACCATCTGCCATTCCCTGGTACTGGAAGACATCGAGGCCTCCTCACTCCCACAGGGACTGAAGCGATGGTCGGCGAATTATATGAGTGGTCGACAGTCGTCAGTAATCTTCCGAGGTCAACCCTCGAAACCAAGAAGGATTAAACAAGGGGTTCCACAAGGTGGTGTTCTCTCCCCCTTACTATTTAACTTCTACATCTCGAAGCTTCCTCAACCACCTGAGGGAGTTTCCCTGATCTCATACGCTGACGATTGCTCGATTTTGACGTCCGGGAATGGAATTGATGACCTCTGCTTAAAAGTGAACGACTATCTCTCCAGCCTTTCTCGCTTCTTCACTACAAGGAGCCTAACACTCTCCCCAACGAAATCAACGGCGACCCTCTTCACCACCTGGACGAAGGAGGTCAGGCTAGAGTTAGGTATACACGTCGATGGCACACCAATACCGTCTGTAAACAACCCGAAAACTTTAGAGGTCACCTTCGATAGCCTGCTTTCCTACTCCACGCACACAACTGCAGTTGTCAATGAAGTACAGAGCCGCAACAAGGTCCTCAAGTCGCTCGCCGGCAGCACTTGGGGCAAAGACAAAGAAACGTTGCTGGCAACATACAAGGCAATTGGCCGGCCGGTTCTAAACTATGCTGCGGCAGTTTGGACGCCGGGGACTAGTTGGACGCAGTGGACGAAGCTACAGACTTGTCAGAACGCCGCACTCCGGACAGCGACTGGGTGCCTTCTGATGACGCCTGAGCACCACCTGCACAGCGAGGCCCAAGTGCTCCCCGTAAGGGAATACAATAAAATGCTCTGTAGGCGATTTCTGGTGGGGTGTCAAAAAAGTGAACACCCTAACAGACCGTTGCTTCAGGAGGAGCCTCCGCTCAGGCACGTCAGGGGGCACCTATTCGTGTACAAGGACGCAGTCCAACAGTACGTAGACCAACCATTGGACCCGACGACATACAGACGAGCCATCAACGACATTCATAGAGAGTCAGTTACCACCTACCTCGACTCTCGACCTATGAATGCCGTAACACGAGCCCAATCACCACCTGTAGAAGAGACGGAGCTTCAACTGCCACGAGAGACCCGCGTTACACTGGCTCAATTACGCTCTGGATACTGTAGCCGCCTCAACAGCTACCTGTCCAGATTCGACCCCAATATCCCCAATGAGTGCCCGGCATGTGTCCCCCCACGACAGCAACCACCTCTTTACATGCCAGCTCAATCCGACTCAGCTAACACCCCTCTCCCTCTGGTCCGAACCCATCGAAACAGCTCGTTTCCTGGGCCTCCCGTTAGTTGAGCTCGACGACAATGATTGAACGTAGACCCGAAAAAGGTGGGGCTTAGTAGTGCCGCTACAACAACAACAACAACAGTTTTACGCCGACTCCGAACGGCGATTGTATTTTTATGAGAAGCTGTTGTTCATGGCAGAAATACACTCGGAGGTTTGCCATTGCCTGCCGAGGGATGACCGCTGTTAAGAAAAAACCTTTTTCTATATTTTTTGCGATGTTGCTTTGACCAGGGCTTGAACCCAGGTGCTAATGAGTGAAAGCGAGCACTGCTTACCAGTACACCACAGCGGCGGATAGTATCGATACTTTTCTAAAAAGTACTATCACTATCCATCAAAGTTTAATGTGCTCAAAAAATAAAAATTAATAAATACATTAATTAGTACATTATTTTAATAAAATTGCAAGTATCTTCGGAAGTACACTGAGGAGAAAAATATTCAAATCAATCAGAAACGTAATTGTTTATTTATTTTTTTTATTTATTTATTTCATAAAGTCAACGAACAAAGTTCTTACTGACTATTTTAAACTAGAAATAAAAATTACAAACAGAGAAGATTTTGAAAACTTAAACATAAACAAATTAACAAATATCAAAATAACAAAATACAGTAATGTATCAAAGAACAGAATATAACAAAGAAATAAAAGACTTTTTGTATAATGAGAAATCAAGCCAACAGAATTCGATATCTCGTTGAATTCACAGACAGCACGCGACAGAGGAGCATTCCTTGCATAATTAGTTTTGACTTTATCCGGATAGAAGGGATTAAAGTTGCGTAGAGTTCTCAGTGGAACAAGAAAATTGATATTATGCAACAAGGACGGGCAGTCAGTAGTCCCATTGATTATATCAAAAACAAAAGAAAGCGAAAGAATAGTTCGTCTCGTTTCTAGAGGCTGGAGATTAATAAGAAGCAAACGTGAATTGTAAGAAGGTATAGGATCACCGAATTTCAGAGAACGAAGAGCAAATTTCAGGAAAACCTTTTGCACGCGTTCAAGTCTGTCAATAGAGAATTGTGAAAATGGTCTCCAAATAAACGCAGCGTATTCCAGTCTAGATCGAACAAAAGATGAAAAAAGCAGTGTTACGGTGTAAGGGTCTGCAAAAGTTGAACTGTTTCGACGAATAAAACCTAAAGTCGAATAAGATTTCGAAACAATGAAATTGATGTGACTATTGAAAGAAAAATTAGAATCAAATATAACTCCAAGGTCTTTAACTTGCTGAACAGACTTTAGTATTGTATTCGATATAGAGTAAAAGGTATGCACAATGTTACGAACTTTTGAAAAATCATAATAGAAATAATATCAAAGCCTTTATTTATATTTAGTGGGAGGTGAGACTTTTGACAAAAAAAAAATCAGTTTATCTAACTCTGCTTAAAGGTTAGCCGCATCGGTAGCATTATTTACCACGGAGAATATTTTTAAGTCGTCAGCATATAATAAAAATCTGGCAACAGAAAAGCAGTCACTTATGTCATTTATAAATAAAACGAAAAGAAGAGGACCCAACATACTTGCTTGTGGTACACCTGAAGAAGCAGTGAAAGGAAACGCCATCAGCAGTTACCACGCAACGTCTGTTGCTTAAGTACGATTTTAATCATCGTAGGAAAACGGAAGAAAAAGCCCAATTTAGCAAGTTTATTTAATAATATATTATGCGAAAATTTATCGAACGCTTTGGAAAAATCCGTATAAATACAATCTACTTGAGACCCAGCTGAAAATGAGTTTATGCAATATTCGCTGAACACTGCTAGATTGGAAATTGTAGAACGACCAGAAACAAAACCATGCTGGTTAGACGAGATTAGCCTCTTAGTTGCAAAATACATTTTACCCTTTACTATGCTTTCGAAAAGTTTGGAGACAGATGAGAGTTTTGAGATGGGTCTGCAGTTACAAATATCATTCTTTTTTCCACTTTTGAATATTGGTGTGATGGTTGTCAATTTCCAATCATCTAAGAATATGCCCGAAGATAATGATTTATTAAACATCAGTTTAAGAGGGCTAATAACTGCTCAGTTTTTCAAAAAAATTACTGAGAGTCCATCGATATCAGTTTGACTAGATGGCTTTAGACTTAAGATTCCATTAGATATATCATCTGAAGAGAGAGTCAAGTTGCCAAAATTTATCGAGGTAGAATGTTTAAAAGAACAGGGATTACCAGAAACTTGGGAGGAAACATCATCAGGAACAAAATTGGGCTTGAAAAATTTGGCAAACAAATTGGCTACTTCACCGGGCGTACTTAGGAAAACCTCATCAAGACATACAGAGGAAGGAACCACAGAGCAAGACTTCTTAGTCTTAATATGATGCCAAAAGTTCTTGGGATTTGACTTAATATTCGACTCAACTCTTAACATAGAATTTGTATGTAGAAATTTTTCTAAGCAGTTAAACTGCTTTTGATAAAATTGATGCTTTAAAAAGAAGAATTGCTTTTTGGTTTGTCTCTTTTTGTGTCTTTCTTATAAAATTTATTGCGCTTGTTTTTGAGTGATTTCAATTCACTAGTATACCACGGGAGCTTATACGGCTTATTTTCAATTATAGGGATATTGTTATGAAAGATTTCAAGTAGCCGACGTTTAAAAACTCCATAGCACTCAGCAACATTAAAGCCAAAAAATAAATCTTCCCAATATATATCGAGTATAAGTTTATTAAGTTTTGAAAAATCACAAGAGGAAAAATTGAACGAAAGCCTCTCATCGGGCTTGGAGATTTTAAATTCATAAAACTCCACTTCAACTGTTAAAGGAACGTGGTGCTTGTCTGGAGTTGAAATTGGTGAAAAAATTTAGAAATAGTAACATTGATATTGTCACTATCGAACACGAGATCGGGAATTCTGCCAAGCTCATTTACAAAACTGTTAATTTGCGCTAAATTAAGGCTCAAAATGTTATTAACAACATAAGATGCAAGCGGAGATATTAGTTGGAACAAGACTAGATTTAGACAAACTATTTGACCAATTTACATCCGGAATATTAAAGTCCCAAAAACACAGATTTGGTTGTCAGCTACCTTGTTATGAACTAGGAAAGCAATATTGTCTGTATCCGCTTTATAAAGATCAAGATTATTGCACGGTGGTATATACGAGACAACTAAAAATAGAGAACCAAATCCCAATGATCTTTTAACGCACACACACAGTTGATCCAGAACAAGACTAGATTTAGACAAACTATTTGACCAATTTACATCCGGAATATTAAAGTCCCAAAAACACAGATTTGTTTGTCAGCTACCTTGTTATGAACTAGGAAAGCAATATTGTCTGTTTCCGCTTTATAAAAATCAAGATTACTGCACGGTGGTATATACGAGACAACTAAAAATAGAGAACCAAATCCCAATGATCTTTTAACGCACACACACAGTTGATCCAGAACAAGACTAGATTTAGACAAACTATTTGACCAATTTACATCCGGAATATTAAAGTCCCAAAAACACAGATTTGTTTGTCAGCTACCTTGTTATGAACTAGGAAAGCAATATTGTCTGTTTCCGCTTTATAAAAATCAAGATTACTGCACGGTGGTATATACGAGACAACTAAAAATAGAGAACCAAATCCCAATGATCTTTTAACGCACACACACAGTTGATCCAGAATGGGGTCATCGACCTGGAGCCTAAGTTGGTATGCGCGTAGTTTGCGGCGAACGGCTATTAATNTTTGTCAGCTACCTTGTTATGAACTAGGAAAGCAATATTGTCTGTTTCCGCTTTATAAAAATCAAGATTACTGCACGGTGGTATATACGAGACAACTAAAAATAGAGAACCAAATCCCAATGATCTTTTAACGCACACACACAGTTGATCCAGAATGGGGTCATCGACCTGGAGCCTAAGTTGGTATGCGCGTAGTTTGCGGCGAACGGCTATTAATACACCTCCACTCAGAAAACAGCCAGTTCTTTCAGTATTGCGATCCTTCCGGAACACAACAAATAAGTTATAGTCAAAGAATTCCTTATCATAAAAATTAGCATTCAGCCATGTTTCCACGAAAATAAAAACGTCAAAGTCCATATGAACTATAAATGGTATTCGATTTTGTACGAATACCACCCATGTTCTGAAAATAAATCTTCAAGCCCTTGAAATGTGTGTCTACATTTTTGAGCGCTGCTAAGTATTATGGGTTACTGTGCGCCGCACAAAATATAAATCCTTTATTCTTCGGCATATAGCGCACCCGGTAGCGTCCCATAAATTTCACCATCAAATAATTTTTCTAGAGCGTACGGCAACACCAAAACTGCATGGAAGGTCTGCCATTTTGCGATAGCTGTGTTCCTTGCGGGCAGTGTCGCTGCTTGTCACTAGTTCCTGCAGGTTTGTTTGGCTACTTATTTTTTTGGTTAATAAACGCTTTCCTGCGGAGGCTGGTGATAGTTGGGACATCTGTCTGCAACTGCCGTCTTCACAGGATGGAGTTTATATCTTGACACATATGTTGGAATGTGGGGAGCAATATATATCGGGGCTTATATCTTGGCATCTATTGCGGTAACTTACTAGTTTGACAGCTACGTTTTCCTTTGCACTGAAACTTTCTGGCGGCAACATTATCCATAGTTTGACATACGGCTGTGCTCTATTTNAACTCTGCTTTCTGAAATTAAAAAATTATACAACAGGCATGCAAATTTTTAAGCGCTGTTATACAATTTTTTCTGAAATTTATTTGTGTTTCTTGCTGTGATCTTAAATTTTATTCATGGTAAATAAAATCTTAAAAAGTGAGTTGTTTGACATTTGGAGAAATGTTGCGGAAACTTCTAAAAGAGAACAAGGTGTCCGTGATTATGTGATTAGTAAATTGAAAGAAATATCTGATGAAAATGCTCGTTCCGAAGTAAATAAAATAAATTAAGTAAATGACTTTAGATTCGTAATCAGCAACCCAGAAAACCCCAGATACCCAGTTACATAGAAATCTACCGATTTTTTTTATTTTCGTCCGCCATATTGGATCCGCCATTTTGAATTTTTGATCAGTGACTTCAGATTCGTAATCACCGACCCAAAAGTCCCTAGGTAAGAAGTGGTGTAAAGATCCACCAACGGGTATTTGTTTAAAAAGTTTCGTCCAGCTAGATTTGCGATCCGAACCACTGTGCGCCCTAGTGATGTAACCTTGGGAAAGGATAAGGTAACTAGAATTCTCTTTCTGTGTGGTAAACCTGGGGCTGCCGCCCCAGTGATGTCTATTTTGGTTACTGGGTGTTTTATAAAAATGTGTTGTATATAAAAATGTGTATATAAAAATGTATTGTGCACATGAATATTTAACATTTTTCAAGCGAATAAACGCAAATGAAAGTTGTGATTTTTGGCAATTTTTCTAAGGGGTCCCTAGAGAACTATAGGGGACCTAAGTGGTCGGGGGTTGCATTTTTGTCAACGGCGGTTGATTCCCTCTCCAAAAAGGTGGGTTAGAGGTGCCACGCCCACTTACCTTTCGCCCACCGCCCCTTTAACGAACGGCCATAAAGGAAAGCCAACCCGTTGATCGCTCATTCTCTTTTTCTCGCTGTTCGCAGTGTTCATCCAACTTGACGTTTCTCTTTGTCGAACATTCTGCCTATTTCTCGTCGTTCGCTTTGCNTATATTTTGCTTAGCTGGGCATCCTTCTTTTCACGAAAAACTGGTGCGCTTAACCGAAAACAAGAGCCACTTAAGCACAAAGGCAGCAAAGCAAAATATACCTACTGTACACACTCGCAATTGTAAAGAATTCGGTTTGAAATATGCATTTTTTTTGTAAATTCGACGTGGGTTCTACGTAGAAATGATGTGGGGTCATTTCAGGTAAAGAAGGAAAAAACGACCTAAGTTTAAATATGCCATAATTCTTGGAAAAAAAGAAGTTGTAATTTCTGTCTATGGAACCTTTTAATTCATGCTTAATTGCTGGAGCTCTTGATATTGGATTATTCGAATGTAGAAATATATGTAGATGTGTACACATATGTATGTATGTATGTATGTACACATTTAAATGAAGCGAAATGTAGGAATATGGGCCATTCCAAAAGAAAGTAAAATTAATGGGCTTTAAAACGGTGGTAAGTTGTTACAAAAATTTATGTATGCTGAGGAGTCACAGCAAAACATGTATTTTTTTTAACGTANACAATAATAAATATTCACATCAAACCATAAGCGGTCGTTTTACTCACGAGCTATGTGTCCTCAATAGCAAATGTCCCACCCGTCACTTTGGAATGCCCCACATAAGTTGTTTTGAAAAAAATATTGTAGTTACTAAGCAACAACATAAATAAGCAGGTTATAAATTCATTTGTTGTTTGTTTGTTTGACAAGTAACGCTTATTACAACCATCGAATATTTGATTTTAATGAGGTATTCGAATACTCGTAGCTATGCGACTATTCGAATAATCGAAGAGAATCAATTATTCGAATAGTAATATTCGATTAGCAATCGAGCAAATAATTGCCGATCGAACGTTCGAGTGATCGAATTGTTCGAGTAATTTCGGGAGGCCTAATAATTACCCTACACCAGTCACAATGGAATGGCCCTGTGGTCAGCGTAGAGGCGTCTGATTGAGGAGGGTACAAAGTTTTGCTGAACACGGCCTATTGCTGCCCATGGGGTATGTGTTCTCAGCACAAATACGGTGGATGGCCTAACCCGCGCGTACATTCTCTATGTCGTAATACAAATCTCAATCTATTTTCAAATCTCTGATCTGAGTCGCTCTAAGTAGTAATCTTTTCTCCAGCAGATCAACAGTGACAACAACGCACGAAAGCAACAACCGCCACAGTAGCGACGACGGGCGACAGCAACACCCCACCACAGTAGTGGGTGCAACAGCGCGCGAAAGCAACAACNTTAATTGCTGGAGCTCTTGATATTGGATTATTCGAATGTAGAAATATATGTAGATGTGTACACATATGTATGTATGTATGAATGTACACATTTAAATGAAGCGAAATGTAGGAATATGGGCCATTCCAAAAGAAAGTAAAATTAATGGGCTTTAAAACGGTGGTAAGTTGTTACAAAAATTTATGTATGCTGAGGAGTCACAGCAAAACATGTATTTTTTTTAACGTANTACAAATCTCAATCTATTTTCAAATCTCTGATCTGAGTCGCTCTAAGTAGTAATCTTTTCTCCAGCAGATCAACAGTGACAACAACGCACGAAAGCAACAACCGCCACAGTAGCGACGACGGGCGACAGCAACACCCCACCACAGTAGTGGGTGCAACAGCGCGCGAAAGCAACAACTCGCGAACAACGGCGCGCGACAGCAACACCCCGCCACAGTAGTGGGTGCAACAGCGCGCGAAGGCAACAACACGCGAAGCAACAACGGCGGCACATCAGCAACCATACCGGCATTAACCGGCCACATCACCAACGGCACAACACCACCAAAACTAGGAACCTTCCAAAGAGCGGCAACCGAGCGCGCCAAGGCGCCAGCGACCGCGGAAGGAGCGGAAACAACAACAACAACAGCAACCGGGGTAAGCACCCGGGGTACCAGCAACCGCCCAAAGAGCGGCAACCGAGCGCGCCAAGGCGCCAGCGATCGCGGAAGGAGCGGAAACAACAACAGCAACCGAGGTAAGCACCCGGGTCGCCAACAACCGGGGTAAGCACCCGGGTTACCAGCAACCGCCCAAAGAGCGGCAACCGAGTGCGCCAAAGCGCCAGCGACCGCGGAAGGAGCGGCAACAACAACAGCAGCGCGCAACACCAGCAACAACAACAGCAGTGCCCCTACCAAGGCCTGCTGCAACATTAGGGTGAGTCCTTCGGGCCTAAACAAAATCTGTTTCTTTTCTCTAATGTAACTTTTAAAAGAACTTAGAAAGTAAGGGAAAGTTGTAGAAAAGACAAAAGAATAACAAGAGAAGAAAAACAAAATCTTTAAAATTAAAATTTTTTTTNTGCCGCCTGCATTCACTGCTGCTCCCATCGTATGCGTACCATAACAGATGGCGCCCAACGGGGTAGCCTGAGGTCTGGTCAGGTTGACTGGTCCTGACTGGCACATTATTCTTCACCATCCCGCAAGTCCTAAGGGGCATGTGATTGCTGCCCCTTGCTGCGTTGCGGCGGGATGAGTGGAGCTGAGTGCGCTGGTTCGGATCAGTCCTCTTGGTCAGCAACCGAAGGCTTCTCCGAGACTTTACGTCACGTCCTCCGGAGTTTTGTACTCACCCGCTGAGGCACTTAGTTTTTTGTGTAGTTTGACTTTTTTTTCTCCAAATTGTTCAGTGGTCCGATATGTCGCACGGGAATGGGGAAAAAATTAGTCCGCTAAGTTGGGTTTAGAGTAGATAGATTTTCCTTTAGTTTTTTTTTGCCGAATATTTTTTTTTGATTTTATATATACATTTTTCGTTTGAACCCAGCTCGCTCCATAGGTATGCGCTGGCGCTCCTGAGCGCCTTGATATTGCGATGGAGTGGGCTGGGACTACAACCACGACTGACTATCGGGGTCTCAGTCACCCCACATGTGTCAGGGGGGCATGCGTAAACTGCCCTTTGCTGCATTGCGGTGGGGTGCACTGAGACCGAAAGATAGCTCAGTAAACTTGTACGCGAAGTCCAGTACAAGTCTGGAGGGGCATTCCATTATGCCGGCTTTGCATTGCGGTTGGGTGTGTTGGACCACAGCGACTTTTGTGTTTTTTTTTGTACCTTAATTTTCCACGTAGACTACATTGTGCCTTCTTAAAGTTAGGGGAGGTCAGGACTCCCATTGACTCCTGAAAAATACATATTTCCCAATTATATTAAATTACACCCACTTGAATTTCGCTTACACGTATATTTATCACGTATATATTTAATTAACCCACTTGATATGTTTATTTACTAAAAATATATTTTGATTGTTTTTTTAAATTCTTTTGCGTATATTCTCATTCAGTACGCGGACTGAATAATTATTGATATTTTCGATTTTTTTTTGTTGAATTGTCGCGATCGGTTACAGCAGTATCGCGCCACTTATCTAAATCTATTGATTTTATTTGAAAACTTTTCTTCTGACGTTCTTTTGGCTTAAGCTATCGAAGCAAGCCTTACTTGACTTAGAATTTTGTTCTCAGATTTTCGGATTTTAGTTTGAGCTCTGGGAGAGCCAAACCTTCAGTACCTATTGTAGACTTTAAATTTGGACTTGCCTTGACCTCAAGCGTCACATTTCTTGATTTCCCAATTGCAGTTGATTCGCTGTATGGAAGAGCAGCAACGGCTTACGCGCAGTAGCTTGGTGCGGGGTAGCGGCGTTAAGTCAAGAGGGGCCGGGAGAAATAACACCCCTGCTATGCCAGCAAATAATCCTCCGGTGATGCATTCACCTATTGCTGACCATACTGGGGGAGTTCCGCCTCCAGTTCCAATGGACAATCCCGCTCCGGGACTAAAGGTTGATAGCCGACAAAGTTCCAACTTACTTGACACCTTACCACCTGGGACTTCGGTCCAGAATGTTTCCGCTACCTCCATGACTATGCTTTCGGGAAGACAGGAAAATGATAGGTCCTTGCCAGGGAATGCCGGTTTTGGGGAAGGTGTTGCAGAATATAGAAGTAGACGTTCTAATGGCGGAGCGCCCGCAGGAGATTCGTGGGTAGGAGTGCTTCATCAGCTCTTACGTACTTCGCAAGAAGAAATTAGAGCTGAAATGAGAACAATTCGGGAAAATATGCACGCATTAAATGCAGTGGTAACTGCATCTTAAACTGCACCCAATGGCCCTAGGGACTTTGCTTCTATCGGACGCAATCCGACACAAGCCACTTTGAATAACCGACCAAAGGTATCCTATGACGGCACCGGTAGCGTTTCAGACTTTCTTTTTAAACTCAATACGTTGTGTGAGCGCACGCAATGTACAGATGAGCAGTTGATGGCAAGTTTCCACCTATTTTTGTCAGGGCGAGCTGAGGAATGGTATTGGTTGTTCACAAAGCAGAATCCAGATGCGACGTATTCCTATTCCATCAAGCGAGAATTCGGCACCTTAAAGAGTGACCATGAGATCATGATGGAAATCTCAAAATATTCAAGAGGAACGTTAACAGCAGCCTGAAGTTGATGCTTTTCAATGCTGGTGCGCAGACCCTACATGACCTACGTGACGTTGCTAGGAAAGGCGAACAGATCCTGAAGGAAATCAGGAGCTTGGTACCGAACTATTGAGGACGGCATGTCAACGAAACCATGGCTATTACACCGGATGAATGGCCAGGAGGAATGGATGGAGAAGTGGATCCACAAGTGGAAGCGCTGAATTTCCAGAGGACTAGGAAACCGGACTACTCAGGAATACAGTGCTGGAACTGTGACAAGATGGGACACTCTTACATCTATTGCGAGGAAGCAATTCTGAACGTGTTCTGCTTCAAGTGTGGACAGAAGGGGGTGGTCACTCCAAGATGCCCCAGGGATCATCGATGACAGCGAAACCGGAACCCGAGCGAGAAGACAATCGGGGATTATCGTTCGGCCCTCTAGCCCCCGAAGCGGGGAGTACAGGAGCAGCAGCCTCCTGTACTAAACCAAAAAGTAAGCCAATCTCAGCCAGAACCGTTCGTTTTCAGGGAGATTTCAGTAGTTCGGAGAGTAATACCAGTCCCTCGAGGGTTTCCCTCGAGGGTTTCCCTCGAAATTTCCCAGATAGTTCCGATAGTTCTGATTCCAAGTGTATGTTTTCTTCTACAGCCAATCCTCTGCAGGTTCGAATTCTTAGGCCTTCACGTAGGGATGTCGCATGCCAGACTCAATTCCCAGTTAGTTTAGAGCAAACAGAATAGGATTGTGATCGGATAAGGGCGGATATTTTCGGAGAAGAACCCAAACTTGTGGTTTCTGAAAGTATTCTTCAGTGTAAGAAAAGATATTCTAGCCGAGTAAATATGCGAAAACTTTTGCAAAGCACTAAAATTCTGATAACACCAGATGAGAGACCGCTAGTAAAGATTAAAATACACGATAGTTTCGTTGTTGGTTTATTGGATTCCGGAGCAAACGTTTCCATTCTTGGGAACGGATGTGAAGAATTCCTAAAAAGAAACAAGTTAAAATATCATCGTTTGCGCGCGTTTGTTTACACCGCTGGTGGTAATCAGCAGAAAATACTCGGCTCGATATCTTTACCGGTCACTTTTAAAAACATTTCGAAGACTATTCGCTTCTACCTTGTACCGTTTTTAATCCAAGATACCTGGGAGTTGATTTCTGGAAGGCATTTGCATTAGCTCCCGATGTATTTCCAACCGTTTCATGTTTAGACTTTCCAAATGAAGATGAGCCAAACTTCCATCAGCTCACACCTGATCAGAAGATAGCATTGCAAGAAGTTGTTCAGGAGTTTACCTTGTTCGAAAAGCTAGGACTAGGTCAAACCAGTTTAGTGACGCACCATATAGACACGGGTGATGCGGTGCCAATTTAAAGTAAGCACTTTCCTCTTTCACCACCCAGGCAGGCGGAAGCCTATAGCGAAATTGAAAGGCTACTCAAGATGGGAGTGATTGAGGAATCGAATTCACCATGGTGTAGTCCAGTGGTACTAGTCCGGAAACCAGGCAAAGTCAGGCTGTGCATAGATTCCAGGAAGGTGAACGCGGTCACCAAGAAGGACTCGTATCCGCTGCCCCATAGTGTTGGGTTATTGAGCAGGTTAAATGATACATACTTTATAAGTATGACGGATGCTTTCTTCCAAATCAAATTAACGGAAACGTCTAAGGAAAAGACGGCATTTGCGGTTCCAGGGAAGCCATTGTACCACTTTAAAGTAATGCCCTTTGGCCTGTGCAACGGACCACAAACAATGAGTCGGCTGATGGATAAGGCTATTCCTTCACGG
>NW_016160095.1:0-228 GCF_001687245.7 Rhagoletis zephyria | reverse complement strand
GCAGCTCAAACTTCGAAGATCATTTGGAATTGCTGAAGGAAGTGGCGAAATGCTTACGGGAAGCGGGACTTACAATCAACGTGAAGAAGAGCAAGTTCTGCCAGAAGGAAATTCGGTATCTCGGGTACTTGATAGGGAATGGTTGAATGAAAGTAGACCCAGGCAAAATAGAAGCCAATAAGGATTTTCCGATTCCCAAGTCTCCTCGTCAGGTTCGTAGGTTTATAG
>NW_016160094.1:68882-70481 GCF_001687245.7 Rhagoletis zephyria | reverse complement strand
TATTTATTTATTTATTTATTTATTTATTTATTTATTTATTTATTTATTTATTTATTTATTTATTTATTTATTTATTTATTTATTTATTTATTTATTTATTTATTTATTTATTTATTTATTTATTTATTTATTTATTTATTTATTTATTTATTTATTTATTTATTTATTTATTTATTTATTTATTTATTTATTTATTTATTTATTTATTTATTTATTTATTTATTTATTTATTTATTTATTTATTTATTTATTTATTTATTTATTTATTTATTTATTTATTTATTTATTTATTTATTTATTTATTTATTTATTTATTTATTCATTTATTTATTTATTTATTTATTTTTCTATTTCTGTATCAATTTATTTTTCTATTTTTGTACCTATTTATTTTTCTATTTTTGTATCTATTTATTTTTCTATTTATATATTTATTTATTTATTTTTCTATTTATTTATTTATTTTTTTATTTATTTATATATTTGTTTATTTATTTGGACCTGGCAAATCCTCCATCACCCAGGTATTCACAATACTTATTTTTTATTTCTTTACTTATTTATTTATTTACCATTCATTTATTTATTAATATATATATGTATTTGTTTATTAAAAGGCGACCCCGACTTTTTTGCCAACTATAGCGGGATCAGCCTTCTTAGTATGGGCTACAAGGTCTTCTCAAGCGTAGACCCCTTTCAAAAATTTACTGGTTTCGGTGGACTCCTGCTGCTACATTTCTGACATATTTCCAAAGTCCGTCAAAAACTGTGAAGATTAGATCTAACGATATAAATTTGCATGGCGGGTCAGTTCCAAAACTAAATTCGGAGTGGCAAAAATAAATCCTTACTTATATTATAAGTCCGAAGGTGAGTTTATTTGTTTCTTATGCTTTCACGCTTTATCTACTCAACCTATCATCATGAAATTTTGCACACTGCTGTTGTTTAGCCCAACTTAAAATATAGGATAGATTTAATCTCGATTAGACGAAGGGGGGTGGCACCTCACATTCAAACGGAACTTTTCATAATGCATATCTTAGAAAATATTTGGGATAGAGTATTGGAACTTGGTATGGAGATATATAAAGTTAATTCCATACTCATGGATGAGAACTTCTTCCTGTTTAAAAAATCAAATTCAACTTGAATCAAAATAATATTAAACAAGTAAGAAAGTCTAAGTTCGGGCGGAGCCGAACATTAAATACCCGGCGCAAGTATTAAATATATGTTTTTTCACCCCTCCGAAACCTTCCGCTAGATGGTAAGCCGAGGTGTATCAATTTTGAGTAAATTAGCGTCCTTCAATTTCGAAATATTGAAGTTTCAAGCATATCTGAAATTTACCGTTATATGAAATGCGGCCTCAATTTTAGTCCGATTTCAACAATTTTCAACGGTTTGCTTTATGTGGCAAGCACAATAAAAATGCCGAGTTTGGTACAAATTGGTAGAACGGTTACCGATATACGTATATGTGATCAAAAGTGGGCGGTGCCACGCCCATTTTCCAAAATTTTACCATAAACTTGTTTCTTGGTAAAGAATTGTTGCAAGCATCAATTTTGAATAAATTAGCTTCAATATTTA
>NW_016160094.1:2978-68547 GCF_001687245.7 Rhagoletis zephyria | reverse complement strand
CTGATCATTTATGTATACATTTGTCTATATCTATCTCGATTCGTTTTGGCTGTTACAAACAACCGTTATGTGAACAAAATTAATATACCCTTGTGCACAAGTGCGCTCGGGTATAAAAATGGATGCCAAGAGGCTTAAAAAAGTTGTAGTTTGAAAATATTTTGGAAAGGGTTAACATAAACTAAAATTCATTACTCGAAAGCTAACTGAAAAACTAACCCTCTAGTAGGCTGAACCGCCTCCAGACTAAATTAAACACGCTTTTCGTGCACCTATAATAATTCTTTTCTATATTCGTAAGGCGAGATCTTTAGGCAAAAATCGTACCTTTACGGCGATGTAAATTTAATCCGTTATGTCAATCCGTTTAATTTTAATCGGCAGTTGAACTAAAGATTTTGAAAGCAACGATTGAAATGAATTATTTCTTGCTATTTAATAATTTCGTAATTAAAGAATTTTTTTCTTTTGAAAAATTTTTTGATACAAAAAAAATCAGGGGGTTTCGTAGTTAAAAGCACAGTATTTTGATATAAGTTTTATAATGGTATGACTATCCGAAATGAATAAAATTGCTTTCGAACACAGACCGTCTACAGACCGGCTTGCCGATACATAAAACCCCCGTTTTCATTTTTGACCGTCTACAGACGGGTTTGCCGGGTCGTATACCAACATTGTGTAGTAGAAAGCTGAAAATATGTATGCCAAAGGAAGAAATTACCCTGTAGGGAACTCATTGCACTATTATTTAACAAGGTGTGACTATGCCTCGACAACTTTACGTTAATTTTAACCGACTCTTTTACACGGTGATGTCGCCAAAAAACTGCGTATTTATAGTTGACTTGTAGTGTGTTAACTAACAGATTTTTGTTGGTTCAGTCGGTTTTTATACTTTTTTTAGATTAACTATACCCCTATAATTACTACTTAGTTCGGATAAATGAGCTTTTTAATCCTTTTCGAAATGATGCTGTTTCAATATCCCTAGCTCCCTATATCAAAATACGAGTTTTCTTAAACAGCAACTTTTCACTCTAAGCTAAGCGTTTTTTCGTTTTGTACGCAAGAATTTTTGTTGAAACTGAAAATAGTGAAACAAATTTCACACATAACTACAGGCAGAGAAGCCTCTCCTCCGATTTGTGGCGTGCGGCTTGATGTTGTCACAGGAACCCACAGAATACCTATATATTTCTTTCTTATACCACCACATCTTTTTTATTTATTTATTTAGTCTACAGACAAATGTTTTCTTACAGACAATTGAGATAAAAAGATTTAGATATTTAAGTATGTATGATACATTACAGAGTGAAATAATTATAAATATTAACTTGTAAAGATAATAATGATATACAATAGCAATTTGGGTAGCTGGCGAGGCCTTGCCTCCAGTTTACTTTTGTGTGCGGCGGGCGGAAGACCTAGTTTCCGCTCCGCGCTGTTTACAGGCCGTTGATCATGGTCGGAAAGGCCGAGCTTCCGATCCATGTTCCCGTAGTCATTAGGCAGGCGGAAAGCCCTAGTTTCCGCTCCGCGCTATAGACGAACTGTTGGGCGAGGTCGGAAAGGCCGAGTTTCCGATCCCTGCTCGTATTGTCCTACGCGGTCGCGGAAATATACGAAGCCGTTACAATTGTACTAAGCAGTCATAGATATTGTGTAATTTTTTAGTTCACGGTTACAGATATTAGTTAATTGAGTATTTGTTGAGCAAAGTTTTCTTTATTACAAAAAGCGATTCAGATGTGTCGAAGCAATCATAATGCTCATGATAAAAACATAGCAAGGTATAACCGTTCTCTCAATTTGTCGGCCATGATTTTTTTTTGAAGTTTGCCAACATTTTAAAATCATATAAAAGTGAAAATAAAAAATTGAAATTGTTCGAAATTGTTGTTGCTTGAGATTGAAAATGAAAATGTGTGTGTGAGTTTGTGAGTAAATTTAAAAATTAAATTGTTTGGAAACGTCAAGAATCTTAAAAGTGACTCTCAGCGGTTCTACCTTACTATATTTGTATCATGATAATGCTTGTTAAAATCTTGGCATAAACACCGAAAAGCATCATGCATTTCAAAGTTTGATTTACAAATACTCAACACAATAGGTTTAAAATGTCTCGTGGGTCTTGTAGGAATACAAAAATTTATCTCACTCAGTAAAAAGGGACTACTGACCATCCCGTTCATTAATTTAATTAAAAAAAGAACACCAAGCATCTCTCTACGACTCTGAAGCGTCGGCAAATCTATAAGCTTCAGGCGATCCTTGTAGGGTGGGAGATTTTTAGACGAGTCCCAACATAAATTTTTGAGGGCAAATAACAGGAACTGTTTCTGCACTGATTAGAGCCTGTCACTATGAATTTGATAACTAGGATTCCATACTATAGAGGCATACTCCAAAATCGGTCTAACTAGGGAGGTAAAGAGAACTTTAGGGACATAAGGATCGTTGAACTCCTAGGCCCAGCGCTTAAGAAAGGCCAACAATCCTCTAGCCCTAATCACGCAGGAGTTTATGTGAGACTTGAATTCTAGTTTCGGATCCATAGTTACACCTAGGTCAATGAAATTGGTCACTTGCTCAACATTGTGGTCAGATATCATATACGAATTTGGATAGAACGATTTTCTAGAGAAGGTCATGAATTTACACTTTTTCAAATTTAGTGACATGGAATTTGCTTCACACCATTCGAAAATGCAGGTTAGGTCAGCTTGCAAATGCTCCCTATCTTCTGCAGTACTAATGTACTTAAAGAGCTTAACATCATCAGCGTACATTAAGCATTTCGAGTAATTCAACACCTTAGGAAGGTCATTTATAAATAAAATAAACAAGACGGGACCAATATGGCTGCCCTGAGGTACGCCGGATGTGACATGTATTGGCCGGGAGGTACAATTTTTAAAAATTACTCTTTGTTTCCTATCCACCAAGTAAGAAGAAAGCCAGCTGAGAAGAATATGAAGGAAACCAATTCGATCAAGTTTATATATAAGGGTTGAATGAGATGAGATACTTTATCAAATTCCTTGCGGAAATCAGTGTAAATCACGTCCGTTCGAAGATTGTTTTTAAACCCATTAGACACATAAGTAGTGAATTCAAGAAGATTGGATACAGTTGATTTACCTTTGCAAAAACCGTGTTGCGATAGATCAATAGCAGAAGTAATAGAGTGAGATAGTTCTTCCGTAACGATTGCCTCAAAAACTTTAGCAATAGCACAAAGCTTCGCAATTCCTCTATAGTTTACGATGTTAGTCCTACTTCCATTTTTATAAAGTGGCAAGATAAACGAATCCTTCCAGGAAGATGGGAAGACACCCTGTTTTAGGGAAGCATGAAAAATATTTGTCAGAGGCTTATACAAATACTCTGCACAACTTTTAAGAACACTTGTGGGTATACCGTCTGGGCCAGCTGTATATGAAATTTTCAAACAATTCAAATGAATGAGGATGTCTGCAGCAGATATCGATGGAATTCGGATATAATCAAATGATGGCAGAAAGAATGGGTAGCTAGATAGATTCGAATTCAGTTGGGAAGATGTAGAACTGGCAGAGTAGTTTGACTCGAAGAAACCAGCAAACATATCGGCAATAATATTTTCGTCACTGCAGACTAAGTCATTCAACTTCAATGTTGAGGGATAACCGTTAGTCTTACGCTTTGTGTTCACAAATGCGTAAAACGATTTGGGATTAGAAACTATATTGAGTCGAACCCTGTTAATATAATTATTGTAACACTTTTTGTTCAATACATTGTATTTATGGCTAAGAATGGAGTACGCGGAGTAGATAGAAGAAAGCCAGATTTTTTAAAAAGCTTTAATGCTTTGGATTTTTGATTTTTTAAGCGTTTTAATTCGCCAGTAAACCACTGAGCGTTAGACGTTACGTTAGCTTCCTTAACAAGAGGAATGCTTTTACTGAAAATATCTTGGTTTAGTTTTAGGAGTTAGCGGAGCCTTTGAACGATATTTCAACAAAGAAAGAACAAGAGATATAAGTTCGTGTCACAGCTTCAAAAACTAATTGCATATTACACTGTGAGACAAATGGTAGGGGTCAGTGATCGGGAAGGGTTCAAACTACCGGGGAAAGTTATATCGGTAAAAAAGAAGTTATACGTGTCCGGGCGTTTCGCTGGGTCACATCTAGGAATCGAGATATATCGATTTGAAGTTAGTAACTATCATATTGAGGAAATTGTCACCTTTGGTGGTCTTTTTTTGACATAACTCGAGAACCACTAGTCCGATTTTGTTCAAACAAATTTGAAAAAATTAAAAATTACAATTCCTTTAATCTGTTCATATAACGTTTTTCTATATAATCAACAGTTTTGCCGGTAAAAATAAATGTATGAAGAAAATAAATATTTTTTGCCTAAAATATTAAATTTCATGACGTATGTCTCATTTTGTTCATAGGTTATGTGACTTTACGTGACACTTTTTTCCGTTTTGGATTTTTTATGAATAAAAAAAAAATTTTAATTTTTAGGCAAAAATAAAAATTATTAAGGCAGCTATGGCCTAATGGTTAGATGTCTCATTACCAGGTACTCCCGGGTGACCTGGCCTCCAGAGTAAAGCAAGCTCGTTATGTTTACCAATATAATTTATTCGAGACCTGTAACATTAATAATGTGCCGCCAGCAATTTCCGCCTCGCCCACTCAGTGTTATACCAACATCCATTTATTTCTAGTCTGCAGTTATGAAGACACAAAGTTAGCAATGCGCCTAGAGCACTATAAACCACTCAAAAAAATATTGTTAAATAATGAAGCTATCAAGCACCATTTTGCTTCTTTACTATCGAAATCAGATAAATTTTCGTTGACCTCCACTTACAACTTGTGGACCCCCAACGTAGACCCTCGGCGAGTATCCCGTGGACCCCTGGGATCACTGATTTATACTCACAACAAATTTTTTCAAAAGTCTTGCATTTTTCATTGTATCTTTGATACCATAGATATAACGGAGCATCAATCTACATTCGATGCGAATATGCTTTCTACCAAAACCTCATTATTTGAGGCATATTCACGCGCTCTTTTTAACCGACTTCCAAAAAAGGAGGAGGTTATCAGTTCGTCGGAATATTTTTTATTTTATTTTATTTTTTATGTATGTTACCGCATAACTTTGGACCAGAGCTGTTAAGTAATGATTATAAATTGTAATGATTACCGATTTAATTAATTATTTTTTTTCAATCTGCTAAATGATTAATTACCATTATTTCCACTTTTAAATTAATAATTACCGATTACCTTTAAAAGTAATCAAAAAATAATAGTATTTTTAGCCAATTGGAAGAAAAAAATCAAGAATAATCAAAAAAACTAATGCGACTATTTTTACAATAATTTTTTTTTTTATTATTTTTGATTATCTATAATTATGTAAATTATATTCTGTGAACATAAATATTCTTTCCTCTTTTAATACAACTTAAACAAAGTGCAAGAAACGATAATATTATAACAAAAAACTTAATACATATATAGATATTATCTACATAATATCTTACGTAATAACGTTTACTTATACAAACAAATATTAAACAAACATATTCATTGGAATTAAAAACTAGCATTCGCTTTTAATAATACCAAGTTTTCGAAAGAAAAGTCGGTTAAGGAATGGCGCCTGGGTTTATTTATAATTCCCGCATAAGAAAAAAGCCTTTCGACAGGGCCTGATGATGTTAATGGAGTATTGAATAGTATGACAGCTTCTTTTAATAATTCATAGTTTTTCCAAACTGCGGGAGTCTTTGAATCGCTTATATAACTGTAAAGTTAACTTTGAATAAGATTCCTTATGTCATTTTTATTAGGAGAAACTTGCTCAATACTCGAATCATCTTCATCATCTGAAATACAAAAACACTTTTGCATTAAACACAACTACGTATGTATGTTCAAGGAATTAATTTACCATCATCATCGAAATTAAAAAATTTAGATCGTTTTGATATAACTTTACTTTTAGGATTATTAATCTTAAAAGAAAGTCTTTGATTTTGTGTATATAAAAAAATTGTTTCAGCAACCCGTTTAATGATATGATCGTCAGTAATTTCCATGTTGGTTTTCCGCAGAACCTTGATCCAATTCGTTTTGACATCTGGAGATAGCACAGCTACAGTAATAGCAATGTTCGCTTCCGGAGTTAATATAAAATATGCACTAAATCTTTCCCGTAACTGCATCTCCAGCTTTCCAGCAAAAAAACTTAAATAGTTCTCCTTTTTGTTTCTAATTTTTATAAGCTTGTTGCTTACTGTCACGAGAACAGGAAGAAGATATCCATAAATAACATTATCTTCACCTAGAAGAAAATCCAATGCTTCTGCATAACACATTTGAATGATACTCTATATCCTCTAAAGATAAATTCGTCAGGCTAAGTCTATCGATTAATTCGTTTAATTGGTCTTTATGGCAAAGTAGTTTGAGAACGGAATCATACAGGGAATTCCAATGAGTTACAACAGGTACAAGCAATAAAGAACCTAATGATGATTTCGGCCATTTACATTTTTTTCCACAGATTGTTGCACTTTTCAAATGCCTACAATGATAAAATTTATCATTAATTGACGATTGGAAAACCCGTTACTAATGACAATTACCATTGTATGCCTGTCATATAGTGCTTTATCGCTTTTTAAAGTTTTGATGTAGTCAGTCGTAGCTAATAAATTTAGTGTGTAGCTGGAACATCTGTGGTGCCTCGGCAGAAAATAATCATTTTGAAATTTTGGTAGTAGGCAATTCTAACAGGTGGCAGCCCTCTTCAAAAGTATTTTCGAGCTTAATCCTTGTTAACTTTCCTTCGTCGGACATTGCGATACATATTTTAATTAACTGATGAATTAAGTGGAATTTGACTTTTCAAACATGTGACACATCACTTTGTTACGAAATAAAAGATCACAGACTTATTATTTTTGAAACGGAGTAAAATTTAATTTTAATGTTCGGTTTCGGCTTCGTTGTTCGGCCGAATATTGAATTGTACCTAATATTAGGCTTCGGCTTCGGCTTCGGCCAAAATTCCACCTTCGGTCGGACACTAGTATGCATGTATGTTAGATATGTATGTGTGTATTCCGTTGTATACAACGCAATAGTGTACATATTATATGTTTATGTATGCATTATGTTTATTATTATGGTTAATAGATTTTCTAAACATTGGACCTTCCTTGTTTTATACAGTCAAACTTTTTTCGGTCTTTGAATTATATGGAATTTTTTGGGGAAAAATTTTAAAAAGTGTAAGGAAAAGTGGGGATTTTATTTTTGTTGAGTGGCGATTTTCCAAAAAAAGTATGTAAAACCCCAATATAATTGCAGTTATGATATAGCATTTTCAGTTTAAATGAAACTTTTTTCAAATTAAATGAAACCTTTTTCAGGTTAAGCGAAACCTTTTTCAAATTAAATGAAACCTTTTTCATGTTAAGCGAAACCTTTTTCAAATTAAATGAAACCTTTTTCAGATTCAGTGAAACTTTATTCAAATTAAATGAAACTTTTTTCAGATTCAATGAAACTTTATTCAAACCAAATGAAACTTTTTTCAAATTAAATGAAACTTTATTCAAATTAAGTATTAAACTATTTTAAATTAAGAACAGGAAATCAACTTAACCTATTAAGAGCCGTTTGCACCATGTCTGGCTAACACTAAAGGCTCTGTTATGCATACTTGGCATTGCTTGAGAGTTGTCACATAAGGAATCTGTTAAATGAGCTTCGCGTGTAAGCTGTTACCCAACGCACAGCATTACATACGTAGAAGTCTGTTGGTTTTTGATTTCTACGTAAAAACACACACAAATACTCTCCCTTCTCACTCACTCGCTTAAGCGAAATGTAAACTTTGGCATTTGCATAACAATTGTCTAATTATTTTCTTTTAACTTAAACAAACCCTATGGATTAGAGCACAGTCTAATCACGGCAACATTCAACTTCGGTTCAAGAATAATTTTGACATGTCCCATTTCTCTTTTCCTTTTCACATCATCCTTTACATGTACTCCCGAAAACAGAGATATTTGAAGTTTTATAAAATGAATAAATTATATGATTTGCCTAGTTACCAAAACCACTCGAAAATCACAGCAAACCAACCAACCTACCAGAGCTTTATTTTAAGAAATGAAACCACCAATTTTGGTCCAATTGGACCGAAACGGCAACACTGTATTCAACATGCCTTGACCGTAAGGGAGAGCAACACGTAACAGCTAATTCAAAGTAATCCAAAAAAGAAGTTTCATTTCATTTGAATAAAGTTTCATTTAATTTGAAAAAAGTTTCATTTAATTTGAATAAAGTTTCATTGAATCTGAAAAAGGTCTCATTTAATTTGAATAAAGTTTCACTGAATCTGAAAAAGGTTTCATTTAATTTGAAAAAGGTTTCGCTTAACATGAAAAAGGTTTAATTTAATTTGAAAAAGGTTTCGCTTAATTTGAAAATGGTTTCATTTAAACTGAAAATGCTATAAAAACATTAAAAGGTGGGATCATTCTCTCAAATCGTCGGTCATGATTTTTTTGACGTTTGCAAACATTTTAAAATCATATAAAACTTCAAATAAAAAAAATTAAATCAAAAGTGAGATTGTGTATGTGAGCTCGAGTTCGGATTTTAAAATTATATTGCTGGCAAACGTCAGACTGCCTCTCAATGATCTCACCCTGTAATGTTTTTTATCATGGTGAAATAAATATAAGGTGATGTCACTTACATAACCTCACTTTTTCTGCATGCCAATTGCGGCCATGCATTTTAGGGTAGTAGAAAAAGGGTGAAAAGATTTGGATTATTTTTACTACTTTTCGAGTACTATTTCCAATACATACATATATCAGTGTACCCCACACCAGTTAAATGACGCTTTTTTCTGTAAACCATGTAATTAGTTTCATTTTTTCGCTCAAAAGAAATTATTATTACTTAATTTTTTTTNCTTAAGAGCATCATCAACATTAGATATGTATGTAACACAATCATGACACATAAATCTCAGAAAGGGGCAATTAACTAAGCCTTGCAGGCAGTACTCATCTATGGCTGCACACGCTTTTGTTTTATGGTAAACTCTACCGCACACACCCTTACAGCGAATACCACCATCCCCCCGTATGCCCTTGTGGCACCTGTCACACTCATCCATTGGGCTTAGTCACTGCAAGACAACTGCAGGCTCCGTTAATGTCAATATATTTTGTTTTTATTGCTGTCATCCACCACTTCACTGCGCTTTGGTTTGCCGTTTTGTTAATTTCGCGACAAGTAAACACGTATGCATGTATGCATGTATGTATTTATGAGATTTAATTTATTTCTTTTAAGAATGTTTATTAAAAATCACCTTTATTTTTTAACATTTATTTACATATGTAACCTTACGCTCAATTGTGTGTCATAATAGAGTTTTTTATGTTGATCACAATGTGAAAAATCCCTTTACTGCACCAGAGCACTCTCTAACACGACCGCCTAGCACGACGATCAACTACTAATATGCGTATGTGCGTACTTAGTTTTTAAATATCTTAACTTTAAAGGGAATTCTACTTCGACCTTTATTTTCGTTAACATTTTAAAATTACATTTCTGAATTCTATCAGTTAGAGCGTGTGTGAATCGGTAAAAAAGTTCGCGGCGAGTAAATTTTTTACACTACGAGGTGAATAAAATTTCAGTAGCTCATGAGGCTAGTGAAATTTTTGACAAATTCATAGAAAATTTTGACAATCGCAAAGATTGTTGATGTGTGTAATTTTTCGTTAAATAAAAGCTTAAATTGATGAATTGCAATCAACTATGGTAGATGTTTTCTTAAAATGTTAATTTCACTTTAATTTGTATTTTTATTCCACATAAATCTGCGGTTATCAAAAATTTACCGCTGTCAAAAAATATTTCACAGCAGATTGGCATAACTGTCTTACCATAGTAAAAATATTATTCAACAGCTTTCCCCATAGAACTTTGTTACCGATTCACACACGCCCTTATATTATAAAATAATTATGCGTTTAAATTGTTAGACCAAAGTGCATTATCGTAGCCATCCGAGGCACTGCTCCAATAATCTGTTGGATATGTATAGTATATATTTTACCAAAAATTTACTTACAAAATCACATTTATTGGAAATTATCGCTAAAATTTTCCAGTGAATTTGAAACGAAAAGTCAAAGCAAAAGCGAAACAAAGAAACCGCTATTACGTTTATACTTAAGTTATTTGCAAATAAAAATAATTTAAAAATACCTAACTCACTGTTTATTCGATGCTGAAAAATTATTTTTTAATATTGCCTGATTATAAAAAATCGAAAAAGATAATAAAGTTAAAAATGGTAATGTCTTGATTATTAAAAGACAATAAGATGACCATCGAAAAAGAAAATAAACCTAAGAATGGCGGCTTATCTGCAAATAGTACCACTAGTCAATACTTATTTGCGTGCTTTAGTTATGTATTTGCAAATAAAAAATGAACTCAGCGTTTATACGGCAAAGTTTACCATTTTGAAAATGATTATTTGCAAATAATAGGTACGTGCGTATAAACTTTTTTTACAAAATACTTTTTTCCCAAAATTGTCTGCTCCATTTTTTGTTCCATTTTCCCCAGAAATGAAATTGGAATGAATAGAGTAGGTATTACATTACAAATTCCCAAAATTACAACAACCTACGTACAAATGAGTCAACTCAAAATATAAAAACATTAGTACAGGCCTAAGAAGCGCAGTCATGTTGTTCTTGTAGCGGCTACAACAACCACGCCCAGGACGGTTGGTATCTCAGTCGTTGTCGTCAAGTTCCACTAACGGCAACCCTAGGAAGCGTGCAGCTTCTGTGGGGTTTGTCCACAGGGACAAGGCCGTTAGGGTTGTCGGGTTTTCCGGGCATGCGAAGAGATGTTTCGAGTCATGTGGAGTCTCTCCGCATGCCGGACACTCATTCGGCACATCCTCATTCAACCTACTCAGGTAGGAGTACAACCTGCTGCAGTAGCCGGAGCGAAGTTGTGCAAGTGGAAGCGCAGCCATCGCACCTGTTGCTGCCCCCGCTAATTTTCCATGGCAATTATTAATGTAAAAAGTCTCAGTCTTCTTATAATTGTATTAAATTGTATAAAAATACTCACCCGTGCAACTTCGCCATGATTTCTAAGGTTGGCAAAATTTGCTTGCATCGGCCTGCGTCGCTTGATACCACTTGCGAAATTTGCACTTCAATTCAACACTTTTACTAATATTTCACTTTTTCCTTATAGCAAACACTCACATCTGCAATATTTCGCACAAAACACTAAATTTGGAGCGATATTTCAGAAGAAATTAGTATTTTTCACAATTTTCTTACTCGCGGTAATGAAAAACAAGCACAACGGTTGAAATGGCGGCGGAAACTTGGTTGCCATAGCTTGCAAACTGACTTTATTTAAAAACGCCTCGTTAGAAAGTCTCCCCGCTAGAGGGCTGAGCGTTCTTTATTGCATATTTTTACCGGTAGGTGTTTACAACGTGAGAAAACAGCTGATAATGACAAAACCGCGAATGAAAAATATAAGCAAACGTTTACTAATTTAGTGGGGAAGAAAATAAACTAATTGATAAAAGTTCCTTTTAACTAACACTCCTAACCTTTTAAAGTTTAAAATTTAAACTAAAGCAAACAGAGGTAAAATGGCAAATATAACTGCAGCAGTTATTGCTAATCGGAACAAAAAGCATTTTCTGGGCGTACCCGCGCCACTTGGTTATGTTGCTGGTGTTGGTAGGGGGCAAGTATATTTTCTCCCTTAATACATAGAGTTGTTGAAACTCAATAAATAAAAAATGGTTTACAGCGCCACCGGTTTCACTACGCGTTCAGATATCGGTCCTGCCCGCGATGCCAACGATGTGTCTGATGATCGCCATGCACCACCCGCTGCAAAACGCAAGAAGAAAGAAGAAGAGGAGGAGGAAGATGAGGATTTGAACGACTCTAACTACGATGAATTTAGCGGCTACAGTGGCTCACTTTTCTCCAAAGATCCATACGACAAAGATGATGAAGAGGCTGATCAAATTTACGATTCCATAGACAAACGTATGGACGAGAAACGTAAGGAGTACCGAGATCGTCGTATGCGTGAAGATTTAGAGCGCTATCGTCAGGAGAGGTGTGTTATTTTTATGATTCTTTAAAAATGTTTTGTTAGCTCTTTTCACATTTTACAGGCCAAAAATTCAACAACAATTCTCCGATCTTAAACGCTCGCTGGCCAACGTCACCGCCGAGGAATGGTCAACTATACCTGAGGTAGGTGACAGTCGCAATCGCAAGCAGCGTAATCCACGTGCAGAGAAATTCACACCGCTTCCTGACAGCGTGCTGGCGCGTAATCTCGGTGGTGAAGCTACTTCAACAATCGATCCTTCATCTGGGCTTGCCTCAATGGTACCTGGTGTAGCCACGCCTGGCATGCTTACACCAACCGGCGATTTGGATTTACGCAAGATTGGCCAGGCGCGTAACACGCTCATGAATGTTAAGCTTTCGCAGGTTTCTGACTCTGTAACCGGTCAAACTGTTGTTGATCCGAAGGGCTATCTGACTGACCTGCAAAGCATGATACCCACTTACGGCGGTGACATAAATGATATCAAGAAAGCACGCCTCTTATTGAAAAGTGTTCGTGAAACGAACCCTAACCATCCACCTGCTTGGATTGCATCAGCACGTTTGGAAGAAGTAACTGGCAAAGTGCAAATGGCACGTAATCTTATAATGCGTGGTTGTGAGATCAATCCCCAATCGGAGGACTTGTGGTTAGAAGCAGCGCGTTTGCAGCCGCCAGACACAGCCAAGGCTGTGATTGCTCAGGCAGCGCGTCACATTCCTACTTCGGTGCGTATTTGGATAAAGGCTGCTGATTTGGAAACGGAGACAAAAGCAAAACGGCGCGTTTTTCGCAAAGCGCTCGAACACATTCCCAACTCGGTGCGGCTTTGGAAGGCTGCTGTTGAATTAGAGAATCCTGATGATGCGCGTATTTTACTCTCGCGTGCTGTCGAGTGCTGCAACACTAGCGTGGAGTTGTGGCTGGCGTTGGCACGTCTAGAAACCTATGAAAATGCACGTAAGGTACTGAATAAGGCGCGTGAGAATATACCAACGGATAGACAAATTTGGACAACTGCTGCAAAGCTGGAAGAAGCAAATGGAAATATACACATGGTGGAGAAAATTATCGATCGTTCATTGGCATCACTTACCGCAAATGGTGTGGAGATCAACCGCGAACAATGGTTCCAGGAGGCCATTGAAGCGGAGAAATCTGGCGCGGTGCACTGCTGCCAGGCCATAGTAAAAGCTGTAATTGGTGTAGGCGTGGAGGAGGAGGATCGCAAACAAACATGGATTGATGACGCTGAGTTCGTGAGTATCATGGTTTAAAATTTTTTTGGTTAAATGCTTATTGCATTTTTCGATAAACTTTTAGTGTATATAATATTCCTTTTTTCCACAGTGCGCAAAGGAGAATGCATTCGAGTGCGCACGTGCTGTCTATGCGTACGCGCTGCAGGTGTTCCCCTCAAAGAAGAGTATTTGGTTGCGTGCAGCTTACTTCGAGAAAAGTCATGGTACGCGCGAATCTCTGGAGGCGCTGCTTCAACGCGCCGTAGCACATTGTCCTAAATCTGAGGTGCTCTGGCTAATGGGCGCCAAATCCAAGTGGATGGCTGGTGATGTTCCCGCTGCGCGTGGCATACTCTCGTTAGCTTTTCAAGCGAATCCTAACTCTGAAGACATTTGGTTGGCTGCTGTCAAACTGGAGTCAGAGAATGCAGAATACGAGCGTGCACGCCGTTTGCTAGCTAAAGCACGTTCATCGGCGCCTACACCACGTGTTATGATGAAATCTGCACGCCTAGAATGGGCGCTCGACAATTTGGGAGATGCTTTGCGCCTGCTTGATGAGGCTGTAAAGGTATTCCCTGACTTTCCTAAACTATGGATGATGAAAGGACAAATCGAAGAACAAAAAAATCATTTGGATGAAGCGGCCGAGACCTACACTCAAGGTATTAAAAAGTGTCCAACATCTATACCGTTGTGGGCGCTTTCTGCTAAGCTTGAAGAACGCAAGGGCACACTTACTAAGGCGCGTTCAATACTAGAGCGTGGACGCTTACGGAATCCGAAGACTGCAATGCTATGGTTGGAAGCGATACGAATAGAATTGCGCGCCGGCTTAAAAGAAATCGCCAGCACAATGATGGCGCGTGCATTGCAGGAGTGCCCTAATTCAGGTGAGCTATGGGCTGAGGCGATCCACATGGAATCGAAGCCGCAGCGCAAAACGAAGTCAGTTGATGCGCTCAAAAAATGTGAACACGATCCCCATGTGCTGCTGGCTGTTTCAAAGTTGCTCTGGTCAGAACATAAATTCACTAAATGTCGCGACTGGTTCAATCGTACGGTAAATGTTAATGGAAATAATAGTAAATAATTTTTTTATTTTTAATTAAAAATAAACTTTTAAATTGTTGATAGGTTAAAATCGATCCCGATCTAGGCGATGCATGGGCATATTTTTACAAATTCGAGATGCTGCATGGTACGGAAGAGCAACAGAAGGAAGTCTTAGAGCGTTGTGTAACAGCTGAGCCGAAGCATGGCGAGGCCTGGTGCAGAGTGAGCAAACATATTAAAAATTGGTGCTTCAAGACACCAGAAATATTGAATGGCGTGGTTAAACAATTATCAATACCAGTATAAATTTTAATTTAAGAACTTGAAACTTTTAGAATTTATTGATTAAATCCATACGATGAAATTAAAAAGTGTATTCACAAATGCAAAACTAATACAAAAAATAATTAGTATAAAATTAATGCATTGAATATTAAAAGCGACTAGTCACTACATCCACTATCGCCTCACGCAACGTTTTCAACTTCTTGATTTTGGCAACTAATTTTTCGGCATCCAAACAATTTTCCGGCATACGTGCAGTTTGCTCAAAATCGCGTTTTGCATCGCGTAAGCGCTTATGAATTTCCTTTGGCTCGATTAAAACACGGCCGAACAACTCAAAGTCGTTTGAGAGCGCTGCAGACAATAACGCAGCATTTTCTTTGGAGAACTGGTAATTATAGCCAGTACCCTGCCGCTCATAAGGAGCACGCAGCAATAGCGTGTGAGTCGGTGAATGTTCAGGCTTATTCAAATCAAATTCTTGATTTGCATCCAACTCGCCTTCAGTTAGTGAGCATTCATTCAACTGTTGAAATAAATTGTAAGTTTTTACACAAAATGTACAATTGTGTTAACTAACATTTCGCATACACTCACCATTTGCCGCAGCTGGCGCGTTTGTTTGACCAGTATGAAATCTTTCCCTTCTTTCGGCTGGCGGTTAAAGCCTATACGCCGATTAGCTGGCATGCGTACGTAACCAGTCGAAGACCGCTCATATTCCGGTTGCAACTTTAGCAGCTCAAACATTTGCATTTGTGTAGCGGTCAGCTCATAGTTTTGTATTTTCGGCAGCACTTTTTGCAGAAAATGCTCACGTAGTTGCTCAGTTGAATAGTCAGTGAACTTTTCAGTATTATTCCAACTCGCTGTGTGGAAATCATTCCAAGTTTCTTCACGTTCGGCAAAAAGTAACCGACTGGAGGTTGTTACATACTGGATTAAAGCCTGGTCTAGCTCCGCTGTGTTTTCACTAATGTCGATTGATGCATTTACATCTGTTACTGGCGACTGACTGCCGTGAATATCATACATTTCTACGTCCAATGGATCCATTTTTAGTAATTTTATTAGGTTGTGGAATTTTGCAAATGACTGAAGACTGCTATTTCTTTTTAAACGCGCGGAATTTTTGACATCACAGAAAACGGAAACGTCAAATAAAGCAATCGTTGCTAAGTTATTTCCCTTTTTTTGAAATTCCGTGTTCCGAGGTTGCATTTTTGGAAGAGAAAAGTCCCAAACCTATCCGGGCGGGTAATGTGTAATATTGGACAGCAGATGTCGCCCAAGCCATTAGTACATACAGCTGTGTTCAAAAAAATATAAAGTGCCGCTGGATCGGTCCCGTCAAACAAGAAACCCAAGTGTTACACATAAAGGATGCATATAAAAGGTTAAAAAAGTAAATCCTACTGATATTATAAATGTGAAGTTTGTGAGTGAGTGTTTTTGTTTGTAGCTCTTTCACGCTAAAATCGCTGGAGGGATTTTAATGAAGTTTGGCACACTCATATGCTATGACCTTGATTAACATATAGGATATTTTTTGAAGGGAGTTGCCATTTTTTAAATAGTTAAAACCAACTATTTATCAAAGTTAGATAAAATAAATGTTACAATAGTGTGGGTGTCAAACAAAATCAGTTTAAAAGCGATTTCTTTCAAAAATATTTTTGAATAGATTTTTTCACATTTTCATAAACTTAAAATCATTTAATTAACTATTTAAATCACATATTTTAGTATGGGTACCAAATGGGAAAGGTTTAAGACAAATTTATTTCTAAATATGTTTAAAGAGGGTTGCCCTTGTTAAGAAATTCAAATGCAATAATCTTAAAAGATTAAACGAAAAGTTGAAGGTAAAAGTGGATTAACATACAGGATACTTTTATGGGTTCTATAAAATAAAGTACATTTCGTGTCCATAATTGACGTTGATTATAGGGACAGGACAAATACCAAACTACGGAAATCATGGCAATACCGCAGTGCTTTTCTCCCACACTTCAACTTGTCCCAAACTGAATTTGCACCGTTTTCTCTATTATGTTGACGTAGAATGTACAGTCTGGAAGAAGATTAATCCAATTTGAGGTGATTAGGTAATACTAAGACTCGATATCCTGTACTATTTCATTAAGCTTTTTAGAACGTTTTATTCATACCTCAGCATCTTGCATCATGAAATATGATGTCATTATAAAGAATTTCACTTTAAAATAACTTTCAGTTCAAGCTCATAGATCTACTAAATTATTTGAAAGTTTTAGCTCATTCGTAATCACTTATGTGAAACCCAAGGAGGCAAACCCAAAGTGGCCCATACAGACAGTCGCTTAGAATGCTGTTTTGCCCTGACTACCAAAAGTTTTTTGCTGTTTCAATTATTAGTAGATGTTGAATAATAAGGATAGAGTATCCAACTATTTTTTTGGGGGTTTTTGTACATTTTGCCTTGATTTCTTGGCATAATTATGACTTCTCGCTCACTAGTAAACAGATGCGTTATTCTTCCCAATCGCAAAAGGGGGTACCATATTTTTAGTAATTTTACACTGAAAAATAGTCAAATTACTTAAAAACATCTAACAATGGACAAGTTTTTATTCCCTTAAAATGTTAGAGCTTCTTAACTGAAGCACTACTATTTTTTGAACAGCTGGTTTTTGGTGCATATAGACAAATGTATCATAAAATGGCAAAATGAAAAAAAAATGTATTTGTCAATGTGATTGTGGCCTATTAACATTTTATTTTTAATATTTTTATTGAGAAAGAAGTCTGATGAGGAGATGTGGTGATCTCCGAAATAGTTGCTATAACTTCTACCGCTTAGACTTTGTTGCTTATCAATTTTTCCTAATAAACAATCGTGGTACAAAGCTCAATAAAAATATTAAAAATGAAAAAAAATGTTATTTTTTTTTTATTTTCCTGTAGACAAGTGGAATAAAATAAAATGACATAAAAAAGTTAATAAATGTAGTGAGAAAAAGGAAATAATAAAAAAATGTTAAATAAAATAATATGTATAATAGTAAAAGTATGCATCTAGTGCAAACGGTGGGATTTAAAGTTGTGTTCTCTAATTTCCAGACATCCGACGGCCGGTACAGTAGGGTAAAAGCAAAGACAGGCCACACTGATAAAAGACGGTAACTTAGAAATTAGGGATGGTAAGGTAACACTGATACAAAAAGTGTAATATTTGAGGGCCGATGTCGCCTCAGCTTGTAAAGTTTGTGTGTAGGAAATATTTTATTTTATATTTTTAACATATTTGTGTTTTCTTTTAATATTTTACGAACTTGTACTTTACTTGTATTTTAATTGTTTTTTAATTTTTCAGGATTTTTAAAAATTAGTTTTGCATGAAGGAATTAAAACATGAAATTTAATATAAGAAAAAATAAACATGTAAATAAGAAATTTTAATTAAAAGTAAATTATGGAAAAAATTAGTAAGGAAAGAGTAAAATGAATTAATAAAACAAAAATAATTTGTTAAAATAAAAACAAATAATTAAATAACATTAAAATAGAAAATTATGCACCTAGGGCAGCCACTGGGATTTGAACTCGTGTCTTCTAGGTCATAGACATTTACCAAACGTAGCAGGCGGGTAAAATCCGAACACGCGACACTAAAAAGAGTGAATGCAAAATTAGTGCGGAATTGGCAACCCTGGTCCCATGAGCGTGATTTTTAACAGCAGATGTCGCAAGTGCCAGCATTACCTTATATTTCATTGGCTAAAGTAAACATTTAGCCAAAATACTAAATAGCGTACAAAATCATGCTTAAAAATAAGTCGAAAAGGCTTTTTTTATTAAAAACTCAAGAAACTAAACTAATAAAGAGCCGCAGCAAACTTTCAATTAGACAACTTTTTCTTGGCATACAAAATCACTCATAGCATCAACAGCGCCATCTATTATATAAATCAAACAGCTTTTGTATATTTTAGCAACAAGCAACTCATGTATGTGATTAATTTGCCGTTACCTCGACTGGAAGGTTGGCATCTTCTGTAATCACGCTTCTGTGAGGTCGGATTGTGGAATGGCCTGAGGCCGGGAGTTCTGTGTGGTGGGCCAGTTCATGTTGACGGAACGTCCGCACTAAGCCTGCCATCAATATGGGTGCCATGGAGGAGTCCAAGGTATTCAGGTTGGCTAAGGAGGGATGTACCGGGCCAGGGGTGAAAACCAGCAGCCAAGAGTTCCCGTGGTAGGCAGTAGTGGGATAGCGTACCGGAGTGAAATGCCACTGCCAGCCCGGCCAATATGGTTAGACCGCAATCTTTTGCAGAATTTTTTTATTTTTATTTAAAATAAATTTATTTCTTTTCTGCGATTCTTTTTGCAGTTATTTTTTATTTTTATTTAAAATTAACTTTTTCTTTTTTACCACAATTCTTATTTGATTTAAATTTTTTCTTAAATTTAATTTTTTCTTCCTTTTAAATTTTTTTTCGCAGCGTTAGCGTGAAAATTTCCTATTAAATTCTCGGGGAAAAAATTTTATTTTAAATTGTTTTTAATTAATTTATTTTTTTACTTTAGCTTTTTGCACTTTTTATTTCCATTTAACTTTTTCTTAAATTTCCATTTTTTTTTAATCTTTTATTTTTAAGGCCTCAAGAAAAACAAAAAGTTCATATAAAATGACGCACAAGAAATAGAAAAGAAACTTTCTTCTATCAAAATTTCTTAAAGCAATATGAAAAAAAATTCTCGTTTAAATATTTCTTCAAGAAAGTTTACAGGCCAATATGGTTAGACCGCAATCTTTTGCACATTTTTTTTATTTTTCTTTAAAATAAATTTATTTCTTTTCTGCAGTTCTTATTTGCAGTTATTTTTTATTTTTATTTATAGTTAATTTTTCTTACTAATCTGATCTATTTTTGCAGCGTTAGCGTGAAAATTTCCTGCTATGAATTTTCCGGGCAAAAAATTTGTTTGAAATTGTTTTTTTTTTAATTAATTTATTTTGTTACTTTCGTTTTTTGCACATTTTTTATTTCAATTTAATTTTTTTCTTAAATTTCCATTTTTTTATTTTCACCTTTTCTTTCGGAATATTTTTAAACCAAATTTTTTTTCTGAAAACCACATCTTTTATTTTTATTTTGTTAACTTTTGCAGCCTTAAGGCCTCAAGAAAAGAAACTTTCTTCTATCAAAATTTCTTAAAGAAATATGCAGCTTTCAAGAAAAAAATGCTCGTATAAATATTTCTTCAAGAAAGTTTACAGCGACAGCGAAGTATTTCTTTCAAGCAACAAAAATAATTGAAAACATTTCTTCTGATTTTTCTTGAAAACTGCCCGTTAGCTAGAAAAAATTCCTACTATGAAATTCCCGGCCTAAATCTCATCTAAAATTTCCAATTTTTAATTTTATTGTGCATTTTTATTTTGTTTTGTTTAATTAAAATCTGAGTTTTTCTTCTGCCACGGGTGGAACAAAACAAAATTAACCCGTTTTTTGGAGCAGATTTTACGGAAACCCTGCGATTTTATTTAACTTTTCTGTGTGAACTTTATGTCTTATAATAAAACAAAGAACCACGAATACAAACAAAGCAAAAACTACAACAAAAATTATTGCTTTATTAAAAAAAAAAATATAAGAAGCCAAGTAGGGGTTCAATTCACTCACATTTTATCTTAGGATAGTGCCTTTTGTATAAAACAAAACGCCAAACACCGTCTGCCAAAAAAATTATCAAAAATCAACGCGATTTGCTAGCGTCATGAAATTTTCATTTTCACCTACTTAAATTGAATGGGCTACCTTTTTTTTTGAATGCATGCCTAGAATTTTTCTAAAAAGTCTGAATAAAAAGTTTAAAATTTTTGGGTGTAATTGTTAAAATTTGTTGAAGTTTATAATTTTTGTACGAAGTTTTAAATGTGGATTTATGTCGTTCTGGTTATGTAATGTGCTGGACTTTTATAAAAAAATGTTTATGTTTATAACATTAAATAAACAAAAGAAAAACCAAAACTGGGCAAAATGTCACTTAACTTCATCAGCTGACCACAAGGGTATATAGATAATGGGCGTGTCCGCGCTTCCCCCCACAATTTCAAAATATGTAGTACTATCTAAAATTAAATCTATTTTTAAATAAACTGACAGCTCATTTCTTGCAATCGCATACAAGTTTTCTTAAATACAGCCATGAATTTATACTGTTTATGTAAATTTCCAATTTTTCATTTTGTTCCTCGATTTTACATTTTTAATTGGTTTAAGTTTATTTATTTTATTCAAATTCTTTTTACTTCATTTTTTTTAGTTTCCAGTTTTTCTTAAATTTCCAGTTTTTTAATTTAATTTAACTTAAATTTCGAAATAAGCAAAATGTGAAATATGTGAAATGTAAAATTTTTCATAAATTTCCAAATTTTTATTTATTTTGGTTATTGGTTTTTGTGGAATTTAATTTTACATTTTTTAATTTTATGCTGAAAAATTTCCTAAATCTGCGAGTCTTATGTCAAAATAAAATAAAATTATTTTTTTAAATACCCAATGAATTCATCGACAACGCCGTTGTTTGCTTCCCTTCGCTTCTTATTATGGTGTATTCTCTTCGCCAAATTCCAAGCATAGTTTGTAGCGATTTCAATTAGAAAGCAAATCGCGCTAAGCAACATTCCAAATCCGAAAATACCCAACGCGTAGCGACACTCTGTGATACCGATCGAAACAAAACCGCCAACGCCGCCCTCACACTTGGGCTTTTGAGGAAACCACTTGAGCTCTTCACGATTCATCAAACCCACTTCGCGTTGCCAACGCAATCTACAGCCGCGTAAGGGTCAGAAAAAAATGGTGTACTTAGAAAATATATGTAGAAAATAATTTGAAATAACGCACTGCCTGCGGAAAAGTTCCTTATATGGAAAATTCTTCCTTGTCGGTATGGCGATCATTGGTAGCTGAAAGGGCTCGAGCTCCTTGAGTCCACACTTCTCTGGCTCGCTAAATGTGTTGCTGATAATTTGGTAGCCAGCCTGCAGTTCTACTTGGTAGGCGAAGAGTCCTGTGCGCATTTTTTCCATACCAACTGTGGGACGCATAAAAATATTATCACCCTTTGGTGCAATTTTCTTGTGGTACAAGTGATTTGTGACAGGATCAGTAGATTCCTAAAATCAGAGAAATGTTATCGAATGAAAGAAATACGTTTTATAACTCCGATTTAACACACATTGAAGTAAATTTTATTATAAACAGTATCCTGCACTCCAATCTCTAACGGTGATTGCGCTAAATCGCTCAAAGTTTGTATTGCCTCCGAAGGAGATTGCAGCAATGCAACAATATTCGCCGAAAATGATGTGTACAAGAAGAGCGTTGACACAAATGTTGTAAAAACGATGACACGCGCTGATCGATTGAAGATATTCGCATAGAAACCCTGCTGACACATCGCGCCCCAAACGAAGACCACACAATCGAGTATGCCAATCTCATGCGACTCCGGTGAGTACAATAGCTCTACCATGAATATGCCTATGGTGAAGATCATTAACAGCAGTATGGATATCCAAACATCGCGTGCGAAAGGCATGGCAAAGATGTTAGCCACTGCGGATAGAGGCGGTTGGCGGAACATTATGCCAGCGCGTATGCGAAAAGTTTCCGCTACAAAGTCAACTAATGCAATGCGATCTAGACGCATGAAAATGGCCATTTGTCCAAAATCGAGTTCGTAGCGTTGGAAGCGACCCATGAGGCCATCGAAGGAGCCGTTCGGTTGGTGCCAGCCATAATTGTCCACCTGATGGGTGTTGAAGCTAAAGAAAATTGGAGAAAGAAGTATTAGAAATGAAGCAGCTTAATAAAACCGAGACTACAAGAAATTTTACTCCACCACAATGGGGAAGAAGAAAAATAACTAATATGGAAACATAAAGCAAAATGAAGATTTTGCCGTGATTATCAAAGATAGAAAAAACGGAAGAAAAACGAATCAAGCGAAGAAGAAAGGTAATGATAAAATAGAAAAAAAAAATTATACAAAATTTGGAAATAAAAAGGGAGCAGAAGAAGCGTCTAAACTAATCCCACATGATCTTACAAGAATAAATCGAAAAAATCATAAGCTGGCAACAAATTATTGCCCCGTGAAATATGCAACGCCAGGAGTTGCACAATTCTTCATAGCTGAATTGCTGAATATTTTAACTGCATTACCAACGTACCTAGAATCGCGGTGACAAGAACTGGTAACATTTTTTGGTAATACAATTTTCCGGTTACAAAATCTTCGGTAACGTGCAGAATAGACCTGTTAGAGAGGATTAAAACACTCCTTTATGGCATAGACAGACGGCAACTTTAATCCGAATTAAAGGCGCAGTTGGTCGGTTCCAAATTTTACCCTGGCAGACGACAGTGAATTGCGGATTAAGCGCGCCGCGAGTTCGTAGTTTCGAATCGCACGGCCAGTAAAATTTAAATTTGAACTTTTTAGTTGCCTCAATTATTGCTTTTATTTTTTAAACGTAAGTACAAAGGTTTTATCATTTCTTTAATAAAATTAAACTCGAAAAAATAAAATTAACTTAAAATAATTATGTGAAATAACTAAAACAAAAAAAAAATTACTAAATAGAATACTTCTACTAGTTATTATATTACTAGCTCTATTACTATTAGATAGCTTATGATATGGATTGAAAAATAGGCTTAATGCTTTCCCGGACAGAACCAAATTTAGCACACTTACTGCAGGCTAAAAAAAATGCGAGATAGGGTTGGGGCAACTTTCCAAAATTTTTCTTCTTGCTGAAAGGGGTGCTGGCAGCAAACTTTACGTTTGTAAGTATAAATTTAGATGATGCTCATGAAATGTTTATATTTCAATTTCACAATTGAATCAGAAACCTAAGGGCCGTTTAACTGCCTGCTAAAAATAACCGGTGTTTTGACTGATAGTCAAATTTTTCGCTCACAGGCCATCGATAAAAAGTCCAAGAAAACCAGCCGGCCGTAAATTTTTAGCAGGCAGTCGATAAGATGGCACTAATGTTGTTTAAATTTAAATTAGCTGATCAAATATTACCAGCTGCAATTGTCACGGAAACACTAGCTTTTTATAAAAATCATGAATATTTTTGTCAGTTTCAAAGGCATTCAGTAGCGCATTTTAAGTTAATTGCGCACCCTGTATTGGTTACAGTAGAAAATTGAAAGTTAGTATAGATATTAAAAACCAAGGGGTGCCCCGTTTTCTACGATGACATTTCTTCCGCCCATACAAAATTTGGCCCACTCTAATAGTCATAGGCTGAAAATAATTTCGATATATCAAGGAGCGTGGCGCCTCCCATACAAATTGAAATTTTCATACTGCGTAAATATCTCTGGAAGTATTTGTGGGATTGATTTTTTTATAGTTACTACGTATCTCTGGTGAACTTGGTGTCGGGATAAATAAAATCAATTCCATACTCATGGAAGAAAATTACGGTAATTAGATAAGAGGGCTTGGCAGCTCCTTTATATGCCGAGTTTTTTTTTTTGCTAAATATCTCTGGAAGTGTTCGTGGTAGAATACTGCAGCTGAGTTAGTTCATATCTCTGAAAGGCTATAGATAGAGAAAAGTTGGAGTCATTGGAAAAGGTTCCGCTGTAGCACCTATAAATGTGTGAAGTATTTAGAATTTTAACTACAGTACTGAGATGTGGTATTTTATTAATGCTAAGGGGAGCGAACCCGGTTGCTCCTGTGTTCTAGTTCACAGTTCTGACAACTCGGCTACTAATATTTACGCCAAAGTGTTTGCCTGCTTTCCTTTTTATTACCAATAGACAACAGCTGACCGGTTTGGTTATTGCCATAAAAAGTCCCCCATTCATTTCAATAATTTAATCTAGGACTGAATCCGGATCCACTGCAGTTAACTCCAGAGATAATTCTTAATTGACGAGTTGATACGGATCAACGCTCTGCCGTCTGCCTATGCTTTTAGCGCACATAGCCATTATGGCTGAGCTGAGAGATGAACCTATCATTTGCTTGTAAATTTATTTCTCAGCTTCTCTCAGCTCAGACATGAGCGCTCCATACACGCGTCCAGTTATGATTGATTTCTTTGGCCGAAGTAAAGCTTTGCTAATTCAGCTACCTTAGTTGTTCTCGAATTGGAAAATATTGCAGATAATCTGTAGGGTAATTCATATATACCCCGAAACCACGTAAACCTCTTAATCTTACTTAATTTTGTATGAAAAACTGGTTTATTTACGGGATTTACGCGGTTATGAGGCATATGCGCGTTTTAATGAATACCCATTGTATGACTTTAGAAGTTAGAAGGGATTTATTTGGCCTGTTAGGCAAATTTTGAAGTTGTGTATGCAAGCCAGAGTAATTTTTCTCAAAAAAATACAAAAAAGGTGTTAAAGTACAAGTATTTCTCTTTGAAATGGCGTTGAGTTTGCTCAAATATCTTTTTGCTTCGCTGAGATATTACAATTTTAAGATTAAAAAATTCCCAAAAATCTACGGTATTTTGTAGCTGCACGAAACTTGCGTTTTATACTACTTTAATTTAGTGGGCTATAAAACTGCGTACATCAAATTATTCTAAAAATGCTGAGTAAAAAGTTTGAAATTTGGGCAAATTTTGTTTGCATTTTTATAATTCTTGTACAAAGTTTGGAATGCGCATTTAAATGCAGTTAATTATATGTGAAGTAAGGTAGGCTTTTATAAAAAAATTTAAGTATTAAATAAAGAAAAGAAATATATACTAAACTGGTTGAAATAAGACGCTTCTTTTATGTCTGCCACTAGTAATATGAACTTCTTTCAGCCACACAATACATACGTTGACTTAAGTTTATTTTGCACCGAGCTTTTTTCGACATGCCTTAAGTTACTTTATCAGATATGCAAACGCTAAAGTATTGTCAAATGCGTATACATTTAATTATTCTGCCTTATCCTGAGTTTCACATGAAAAAAAAATTCACCCGAAAATTTATCCGCCCATAGTAAAACCATGGAAACCAAGAGTGAAAAGTGAACCGGTTCGGGGAAAATGAAACTCATTATAAGGCTGATTGTCTTTTGTTTTGTTACTAATGAAATATTTTACAACTTAAATAATAAAGTAGGTTTCAAACCCATTTATTTATTACTTATTATGTGGTACAGCTTCTCAAACTATATTGATACAATTTGTTCATGTTAAGTTGTTGGAAAATAATAAATATCTAAATCCCGGGACTAATCCCGGGATTGTATGAATAATGTCCCGAAAATCCCGGGAACGCAAAAATCCAAAAAAATTAACATTCCTAATCTGAGAATCAGATCCGGGCCCGATTGCCGGCAGACTAGTGTGATCGAGTGCCGTAATCTGAAAGTGAAAATTTGAATCGAGCAGCCGTTCTATCACGCATGCCGCGCCTCAGGCCTAGGTTTCGTTTTAAACAACCGTTAATTCACACGACAATGTGCCTCGGCCCCGAGATAAATGCTTCAGTGATTAAATTCTTCATGCCTTCATTTAACATCTCCGAAACTTACCGCATATTTAATTTGTTGGCCAACTCGATGGTGAGCCGGTTGTTTACTTTCGAAATAGTGTCGATATGCCGCAATGATATATCCTCGATATTCGTAAACAAATCGGGAAAGGCAATAACAAGTCCCGTTTTAAAGGTGATACCCTCCAAGTTTTGGCGATAGGAAATGGCTGAACCAAATTTTTGAAGCGCCTCCAATAAATCGTTGACATCGCGCATTTGTGGCACACCCATTTTAGCATATTTCAAACGCTTTTCTGCGGCAACTTTATACACATCGAGCATCGCGAAGGATTGCGTTGCTGGCTGCCGCACCATAACCCGCACCTCACCATCAGGTGGCAGAAATATTTCCTCATCATCGAGTAGTGTAATATGTGCCTCATCAGCGGTGAGTAGCAACCAAAAGCGATTTGTGGTGAAGTAGTTGTTTTCGGAGGCAGCGGACCAGCGTAGCACATTAAGCGCACAGGCGTTGGCGAATTCCAATAACAGAATACCGGATTTATAGGTGAATGGCGGCAGATGCAAACGCAATGGACGACGTGTACTATTATCGCTTCGAAATGTGCGCGGTGGACCAAATGCAGCAGAGCCTTCAGTGGTTGGACCGTTCGTAGTAGCCTTAGTTAGTATGTTGGACCCATAGAGCCGCCAAATTTGCTCGCTGTCGTCATAGTCCTGGCCATTGAAAATACGCGTTGGAAATCCATTGGCAATAAATTCGAATAACAGAGACTTCAAGTTTTGATACCCAGCGGGAGTGACTGCAATGATGGAAGTAACGAAAGTAGTTTTTTTTTTTATGTCGCATCCAATGCATTTGTATTCATGTTTGTTTTCGATTCAAAATACTAGAATGAAAATTTATGACCGCCAAGCGTTCGATGGCTCAGCTATTGCTTTACGAGCGCGCTTCTTACATATGTACACATTTCTCCCGCGCCATTATTTTCCATGCTTACCAACATCCTCTGGACAGACAACCAACAGTATATTGTGTACTCCATGCCAGCGAAAATATTCCATGAAAATATGCGCGTCGTATTTTAGCGTGGCGGCATCGGCTGTAGATCGTTCTTCCGCTGTTAAATTGGCCGGGCGTGTTGCGCTTGCCAATTCAAGGGCCGTTGCTTGGTGAGGAGCGGCGGCGATTGAAAATATGTAGTAAATTAGTAGCATGAAAAGCCTTTTGAAATTCAACAGCTCCATATTCGTTCTACCAGTTGCAAGTGTTGCAGTATTCGCGTGCGCTTTTTATTCGTTTTATTTTCTCTTCGAATCACTGACCCATTTTAAGGGCCTAGTTTATGCGATTATGGCCACCAGGTCGTGCAGTTGTTGCATTTTATAGCGCTTCAGATGCAGGTAGATCCTTTGTGGGCGCTTAAAATTTGTGTATATGTATTGGTTAATGCTTCTTCTCTTGCGTTTTTCATAGTACGTTCTTGAGCTTATTATTCCAATTATAAAATGTTATACAAAATTGGACGTGTTGAGTCGCTCGTTAAAGGAAATTGCAGGCAATTTTGTGGAAAATTAGAGTATGTAATTTATGTGTAAAAACTGCGTATATTCTTTAACCCCTTCAGAACCAAGGCAAACATGTTTCTCAAATAGCTCTATACTCGTAAGAATATTGTGTGCACTTGGCGGTTTTTGTTTTTATCGTTTATAACTTTATCTTAAAATTTTAGGAAAAATATTAAAAAAGTACCAAAGATTGGTAAATACATACATAATATTTTCACCATTTTTTTTTTTTATAAAATATTTTTTCAGGCATTCCAGGAAAAATACTTAAAAAATATATGATAAATGTTTACCATTTTTTTACCATTTATTAGAAAAAATTATTTTCTGAAAATTTTAAAGGCGTTCAGCTTTAAGTATGAACTTTTATATCTTTGGAAATACTACAATATAACCTATTAAGAAAGTTTTAAATTAAACCAATTATAATTTGTCTTTTCAACGTCGGATTGTCTTTCCATTTCTCTTCTTCCTTCGTTTGACATTGAATATTTAATTGAAACTACATAGAAGATACCAGATCTTTTTGTATGACGAAAGATATGCAAGTATATATATTATTTTTGGAAGCCATGTGCTTTTTGATAATTGATTGATATCGGGACCTACCTCTGGAAAATTTCGAGAATTTTCGAATTGCGATTGAATATTTAGTGTCGCGCCCATCGCTAGTGCGAACCTCTCAATCACCACGCACATACATATGTTACGAATTAGATCGTTTATGAATGAAATACTAATTTATATCCCGATAACTATATAAACAAAAACTATCGATATCAATTTTTCATTGACGACAAATACTTAAAAATCGATAAACATGTGATATCAATAACAATGTTGATAAAAACTAATATAATGCCAGTTTCATCGTTAAATTGACGAACATGTGCTGATCAGTATAAAGTAAATAAATTTATCGATAATTCCGATAAACGTGTAAAGTTAAATAAATAAGTTTATCGATAAATCAGACAAACATATACAAATGTTTGTGTATTGATAACGATATTGTCAAAAATGCCATAATAATAATCTCCGATAAATTTATCGATTAATACTTACAACAAATTTTTTCAAAAATCTTGCATTTTTCATTCTATCCTTGATACCATAGATATAATGTAGCATCAATCTACATTCGATGCGAATATACTTTCCACCAAAACCTCGGTATTTGAGGCATATTCACGCTCTCTTCTTCAACGACTTGCAAAAGGAGGAGGTTATCAGTTCGTCGGAATATTTTTATTTTTTATTTTTATGTTTGTTAACGCATAAGTTTGGACCACGTCAACCGATTTCGATAATTCTTTTTGCATCGGAAAAGTAGTGTCTCAGCGGTGGTCCCATGCTAATTTTATCCGACCATTGGATCATGAAATATATATATGTAAATATATTTTTTTATATGAGAATTGAAGTCGGTTTTGTTTTTTGCTTAAAAATTACTGGTTTAATTTTATTTTTATTCATTTAATAAAAAGTTGTTTTTTTCTCATTGATTTTGCAACCAAGAATAAAAACTACGCTCTTTTCAAAACTTTCATTCTCGCATATGAAAACCATAAACAAGAAAATAATTTGAAAAAATAAAAAATAAATCAAACCTATCAGCCAACAACTAAAGTTTTTACCCATTTTGGCACATGTAACATGCAATTTTCCACTGTCAAAACTGCACGCAAACACCAATCAACGGTAACAATAACAATCGAACAATCTGTGTGTGCATTTCAAAATATTTTCTTAAAATTTTTCTTTTTTTTCTGCATATTTCCTTATTTTTTTCAGTGCCACAGTTGCACAGAGCTTTAGCCAGCCATAACGCTTCGGTCGTCTGGCAGGATGCCAATTGCAAACTTATTTGTTTTTGCAAGTAGTAAGTCTTCAGTGAAGAGTAAGTAGCATGCACATGTTGCAATGTGCGCAAGTGATTGCAAAGCGGAAAAAGTGAAAAATTGCAAAAGCGCGTGCGATTGGAAAACTGGAAACTAACTATGTATGTATGTAGTTGGCAGACTTAATTGACAGCAAGACTTTTCGCACTCAACTATAAGGAAATAATGGAAACATAATTAAGAACAGATTAAGACAAATTCAATTGAATGCGAGTGAAAGATTGTTGGCAAATGTGAAAAATTAGTTTATTAAAGAGTTTGTAATTAAAATTGGTTTAATAAGATTTAATATTGCTAAGGTATAGATATATGTACATAAAGTAAGTTGAAGTGATAGCGAAAGCGTATGATCTACAGCATATCAATACTTTTGCGCTTTTTACTGTTTAAAATTTTGTAATATTTCTTAATTTAATTTTTTTTTTCGCATGCGCTTCGCTTTGCTTTCAATTCCACTTGTAACGCAGTGATGCTCAATACTTACCATCACATTCAAACAATGCTTGTCTCCAATTCAATATCCCAAAATAAAGCGCTGCAGTGCATAAAAATTGATATTTATTTTTCATTTTCCTTAGACCAAAAATACATATTTTCGAATTTCTTGATAACAAATATTTATGTCTATTCGTGCAATATGCCATTCCTTATGTTTACAATGCGTGCCTTCACCGCGGCATTTCGATTGCCATATGTTGCGCCATGAAGTTGCCACAAAGGACTAATATTTCTAGACATACTGACATTTTTACATAAGGACACTTATATGAAAAGTATTTGTACAGCTTCCTAAGGTGGTGTTTTGCTTCATAAAAAAAAAACAAAACGAAGGCAATTTCAAATCGGCAACTGACTGTTTGTTTTTGCCGCTGCATTACTTGATTTGAGCAGCAAGGATTGCTTGTAAATATGAGTATTAAATTATGGTTTTTTACTAGGTATCATTACGTAGCTTTAAAATTAGATAGTGGAGCGCAGAAGCTTTTGTCTTTTCAATGAAAAAATAGTGTACTAAAATAGGATAAAGACAAGTAATTTGAAGAGTGATAAAAAAGGACATACCATCGCTTTAGCTCAAGGTTAAGAGAATACAAATAGGAACATGAATATGAATATAGGTACGAAAATGGTAATGCATATAAATAAGAATATGAATAGGATTATTGAATATGAATAGGAATAAGATATTGAATATGGACTTGAATGCGAATAGATATGCGAATATTAAAATTAATATGAAGAAGCATATGAATATGAATATACATACGGATATGTATATAAAAATTAATTTGAACATGAATATTAATATAAATATGATAACGAATATGATCACATATGAATAGGAAATTGAATATTAATAAGAACATGAATATAGCTTTGGATACGTGATGTGCATCGAAAAGATATTGATTATGAACACGAATATAAAATTGAATACGAATATGGCTATAAATATGTATATGAATATGAATGTGTGTATGGATATGAATATACATATGTATGGATATGAATATGTTTTATCGACATGAATATGAATGTGAAAATAAATGTAATTGGGAAAATAATGCATCCGCAATGCGAATTACGATATATAATATTGTTATTCATATCGATAAAATATTATCGATTATTATAAAAGATTTGAGCGATTGATAGTAATGATCAAAGCGTAATAAAACAATGCCCATGCACAAATATATTAAGAAAATATCGATTAATTGCACGATATCGATAAATTAATCGATAAATGTATCGAAAACGATAACGAATATGTTTATTTACTATTTGAAAAAGTGAATAGATTACAATTATAATTTGTTTCATGACTTACGTATTTCACTTTACTGCCATATAAAAGAAATCGATTGCTTCATGGAAAGATCTACAGAGTAAGGGAAATGTTATTTTAGGTTTTGGCTGGTTAGGCTTCTGAAGGCAGTGAACTTCTTCACGTATGGATTGAAACTGGACGAAGGTGAAGGGGTCTTCTGTCCAGAGGATTCCATCAGTACTGAGTTCACGCTGCCAAACTGCTGTAGTGTATTTCAGACGAAGGTGGCTGGTATAAAGTATCCCACCGTCACTTCTCAAGAGAGCGCTGACAGTCAAGGAGGTGAACATTAATTCTGATAGCCAAGCGGCTATCAGGGACTTAAGTGCGTTGGAGATGCGCTCTAATTTGTTTGATGAATGTCTGCCCTCTCAATCCCTCAGTTGCGTCGGAATACATCTGTATTAGGCTCTTTTGGGTTACGAGTCAAAGCGACACAGCGGGAAACTGTGTGGCTGACGAATTGGCTGGGAAAGGTACTCTTGAAACGTTATCGCCGGATAAAGAGTGACTGGCTGTGCGATTGATCACTTTTGGTACACTCTTGGCTAAATGGCGATTGCAAGGTTCTTGTGGGCGAGGTTGGGCCGGGTCGAGGGCACTTCTTACACTTAAAAATTTGAGGTTTTAATGGGTCACTGCCCAATCTGTATTCATGCTGTAAGGTGGAACATATTACCTGATCTTGTATGTCGCAGGTACCTGAAAGAAGATACGGTGGAATCACTTCAACGCTACCTTCTTAGGTGCCCAGCGTAAACTAGGCTTAGGCTAAAGTACTTTGGCTCTCACATCCTGAAAAGCCCCGAGGAGCTCTAGGGCATTGAGATGAAGCGAATTCGTAAGGCATCTTACCGACTAAGTATTAGGTGCCGTCCATAAATTATCTAAGTGAGTCTCTGACACATGGAGCTGCCACCTAGCTTACTAGGTTAGTTTGAGTTAAACTGGCTGCTACTGAGATACACATAGATCAGTAGCCAGATGGAGTACAAGTACTGAAGTGTTTTATGAATGTAGTCTGTCCGTTCGAGAGGCAAACTGGTAGCTCTCTTGGCAGTCTCAACCGCTATTTCATTACCCTCTATTCCTTCGTGTCCGGTTACCCCATAGATTTGCAATCTTCTGTTGACGGCCAACTGATCAGAGTGTTTGTGGACATAAAAGTGAGTTTGAAATGTTAATGAACTAAGCCATTTAGACCAGGTTTAGATATTATTCTTTTGATTGATTAATTTTTATTATTTATTTATAAAAGTATTATCTGACAAAATCATATAGTACATACATACATAAGTCCAAATTTAAAACTTTGTAGACATATTAGAAAAGTTCAACAAAATTTTAAAAGAAATATTTTTTATTAAGCAATTTTTGAAAACATTCGAAGTATGCAGTTTTATAGCTCATTAAGTTCTAGCTAAGGAAAGTGCAAGTTTCAAGTGGCTATGAATTCGCATTGATTTCTGATAATTTTTTTGCTGACGGTGTTAAGCATTTTCTTAAATAGAAAATACGTTGGACAATATTTTTTTGTACGGAAGAAAATAAATCTGTCACACGAAACCTAGTGTTCGCTGAAAAATACTTGAAAACTCACGTTCCACTCATTCAAATCGGTGTCTGCACTAGTTTTAATTGACGGGCCAAATTATGATATGAATAAAATAAAAATATTTCTAATGAAAGGAAAATGAAATACAGAGATTTTGGTTTTGAGTTTTTGTAGCAAAACTGTAAACAAACGATGTAAGAACTGTCAACGAAAACACTAGCAGCCGGTGCGAACAGTTCGAAAATGAAATAATTTCATTGAAAGAGTATGACAAGCAACTTAAAAAATTAAACTTATGTAAACATTTTTTAAACGAACTGCTATTTTCTACCCAGTTAAAACATATTAAATCTCCTACTAAGAATGTCTTTTATAAAGCAAATTTCTGTGGAAATATAAACACATATATCAGGCTTGTTTAAAAGAGAAAAAATCAAATTCTTTATTCTAAACGGATCGAGTACTTTTTTTTAATTGTTCACCCAATTTATTTCATTTTAGCAAATAAAAATGTTACACTATTTTGCCATTTATGCTGAATTAAACTTTTCCTGTAAATAAATATTGCAATATTTAATTTTCAATAAATTTTTCACAAAAAATAGCTTTTAAACAGCTAATGCGTGTGTGGAGAACAAACAACAAAATGACAAACAAAATGGGCAACGTAATTTCCACAACAATAAATGTATTTTATTTGACGTTACTCATACGCTACGTACACCCGGCTATAAAAAACAAGAGCACCAAGAGGCAAGTACATATTTGTAGATATGTATGATTTTTTGATTGTACCCTGCAAACCATGCTTCCAGAGTTATCTGAATAATAGAGAACTCTTAAAGAATTCGTTAAGCGTAATTTTTTCCTCTTCCGATGTTTTATCGAGTTTTCTAAAATGAAATTTACTGTTTTTTTTTACTAAATTTCACATGAAAATTGGTAAAGAAATGAAATAAAAACTGCGATGTGAAGAATTTTTTTCCAAATTTTTTTTTCATAACTTTCTTAAAGAAACTATACAGAAAGTTCTGAACGAGTTCGTGTCAACCAGTTTATATGATTTTCTTTGAAAATTCGTGAAGAAATCAGAACACATTGGCGATACTCTTTAAGACTTCGCTGATTACATTAAAGTGGAAAAAAAAAGAAAAGTCGGAATTTTATTGCTATATATTCGGTATTGTTATATACCGCAAAAAGTATACCCTTATTATTTTACTTTGAAATCAAAAAATTATTAGAGGTCGCTCTAAGCGCCTAAAGCTTTCCATGTATTTTATATGGGAAAAAACAACTTTTCGCAGGAAGGGTATAGAATGTCTAAATATCAATATTTTTCTACCAGAAAACTCTGTTTATCTGTAGGATATTGCCAACAATAATACCCAATTGTTTATTTAACCATTTTTTCCCCGGAACTATAGTTTATAGGTCCGCCAAAACCCCACAAAAACCCCGAAAAATGCAATGGGGCGACCAAAAAAATCGATAGTATTAAAAATGGTTAAATAAATAATTGGGTATTATTATTTTGAAAGACTTCTGAAGAGAACCAGAGTTTTTCGATCGAAAAATATTGATTTCCAAGAATTCTATACCATTTCTACGAAAAGTTGTTTTTTTCCATATAAAAATACATGGAAAACTTCGAGCGTTTTGGGCGACCTCTAGTTATTTTTTTGATTTCAAAGTAAAGAAAGGGGGGTATACTTTTTCGATATAGAACAATCCTAGGGGTGGGAGCATTACAATTCCGACTTTACTGTTTTTGGATCACCCTAATCTACATACATATGAATATTACGTTGACTGTATTGTTGCAAAGTACAAAGTAAAATTACGTACGGAAAAGAAGGATACCACCAGCCACAACAAAAAAGTATTTAAGATAATACAAAAAGTTTCGTTGTGTGGTGTAAACAAAACCACTAAAACGAGACAGGATAACATTTCTACTGTAGAAACTATGGTCAGGTGATTGTTATTTAGATGAGCTTGAAGTATTTGCAATTAAAAAAAGGTTAAAATTATACTGATTGAAGGCTGGTTAGTTAAGTAAGGTTAGGCTAGGTTACATAAACTAATACGGTAGACAAACGGGCTCGATTATTTGCATAACCAGCCTTAATTTGCTTTAACTCATGCATTTTCCCCTTTAAAATGAGCATAAGCAGCCGAACAAATGCACGAAATTTTTTTGCGGAATTAACTCGGATCCGGGGAATTTTCGATGACAACACTGGTAAAAACGGCCAGTTGTTGTCTTTTGTCAAGTAAGCAAACGAAGCAGTCGAGTTTCGCGTACGCGGTAGCCGAATGGTGAGAGTTGCGAGCTACAAGCCTGTAGCTACCAGATTCGATACTCGGTTGGAGCGATTGCGGAAATTTTTTTGTTTTTATTATTTATTTTATATTTTTTTATTTTATTTTATTTATATATTTAATTTTACTTTATTTTATTTTCATTTGCTTTATTTTATATCACATTTCTTATTTTACTATTAGTTAATTTTAATTTTTAAAGATGAATTTTGTTAAAAATTCAACAACAACTAACTGAAAGTAACGTAAAAAAATATAGAACTTATAAAAAAAAGAATGAAAAAGAAATAAAAAAGTATACTGGCCGTGGGACTCGAACCCACGACCTTGCGGCTGGTTTATTCGCATTACTGCCATCTGTAAGGGTAAAATTTTAATTTGCATTTATGCTTATTAATTCAAATTAATTTTCTCCGTCTGTCTACCATATAGGGTAAGGTGGCAGTTGTGGCAGCTCGTGGCAGTAACCATAGGTAAGGTGCTTAGTAAAAATCTAAATAGACACGTAATACCCATTGAATTGAGATGACCTAGTTCACCGAAGAAATAATTATGATTTTGCTATACTTTAGCTAGTAAATATGTAGTACTCATACTGCTTGTAATCCTAACAGACAGAGTGGGGTCAGAATTATAGTTGTTATGTGGCTTATCTGCCTCTTAAGATTCAAAAAAGTTTTCGTACGTTGTCCAAACATTGATAAGCGAAGTGATCTTGGGACTTTTAGCTTCGCTTTAATCTATAACAGAATTTTCAGGAGAAAGTAAAAATTTTCGTCTACCGCTTCACGCTAATGGTGTAACTAGTTATACCATAGTCTTTTACTATCTTTCCACCATAGTTCTTCTTATCGAAAACCAAAGAGTTACATATGTATAGCTTTGAAGTAGTGAAGGACTGTGTCTTTGCAGCGAATCAAGCGAAGGATAACTCTTATCAATAAGTGATGCTACGGGATAAGCAGGCAATCGGAAAATAGAGCCTACTTTCTCTATCGATAAATATCTTTAAATTCATATAGCTAGTAAACACTGATAGTTAGTAAATACCGATAACAAAATTGATAGTGATAACACTAAAAATTTCGATACTTTTTTCCGATAAAAATATCGATACAGATTTTATGATAAACCTTATATTGATGGTCCCTCTAATAACGACGGAACTCAAACCTAAAAAAACGTTACTGAACAATCCTTAACTGCGTTATAAAGATTTAGCAAGAAATAGAGACATGTTCCATTGCCCAGTAGTAAGGAGTTTCTTCAGTTTTGAGTTGCGTCGTTTTTCGAAATTCTATATTCGCTTTGAAAGTAAAGAAAAATATGCATTTATTGGGAGCTGTCCTAGTCTACTATACCTACACATACATATGGATACAATAAATGTAGTATAAATATTTTAAGCACACTTCCAATACCTGCTCGTAAAATAATTTCTTGACTACGCGCATAAACTTTTTTATAGCTTTTCTATGTTCTAAGGATTTCGATGTCACTTTAAAGATATGCCATTGCCGTGCATAGAAAAATTTGCTCAGTAAACAGCTCCATTTCCATAGACAACATCTTTAACGCTTGTATCTGCTTGTGTGCCACATGCTAGTATGCTGAGAAAAAAATAGAGAAAAAAGCGCTAAAATGCTATAAATCATAAAGTAAATCTTATGGCAACATTTATGTCGCCGCCTCTTTGCCACCGCGCTGAGCCGGCAAAGGCACGTATCCATCCGCCATCTCCTCCTTATTGCAGCTGGTGTGGTGTTACTGATGCTGTTGTTGTTCTGGCTGTGGGTTGTGCGTCTTTAACAAACAATTTTTCGTATAATGAAGTCATTTCACAGTTCGTTGCGCCACTTACCACTACATGCAGCCAGCCAGTCACTGGATAGGTGTTATAAGTCACATGTACTAGAAAGAAGAAATATGTATTTAGAAGTAGCCGAATGAAGCGTTCTGCCACACTCTGCCGGCTAGTTTATTTAGTAGTAGTGGCTGTAGCGCTGATTTGCTGCAAAATAAATAGGCTGAGCGTGTTCGAGTCGATATACAGTTAAAGTCACGTATAGCACACTTTTCATCTTGTACTTATTAATGTCGCATTATATTCATGTAATGTACTTGTTTACTTAGTTACATATGTATAAAGTACATAAAGAAATACTTACATACATACATACATGCATACATATAAGAACTTGGTATCCTAAGAGTCTTTCTTCTGGCTGTGTTTGTTTGTTGGTAAATTTGGTAACTAACTTTGCTGATATAATGCTGTTGGCCAAAAGTTATGAATCACATCAAAGTTGATTAATTTTATTTCATTTTATTTTATTTGTTGGAAAATGTAACTAAGTTGGCGCAAGTGTATTTAATATGTCTCGCATTTGTTGTTGATGTAAAATATGATTTTTGGAGTTTTAATGACAAAATTTGCGAAAGAGTGGGAATGGGGCTATTTGTCATGAGATAAAAACTAATGTTTGAAGCAACGAACTTTTCTGTCATTTAAATTACAAAAAATTGAGCAGATTTATTCAAACTAATTAGCGTATCTAGGGTGGTCTGAGGTTTTGAGGCTACTTAAAATTTAAGGAAATTCCTGTTTTGAAGTTAAATTTGAGTAAATGGGAGTAAAAAATGGGTACTTACTTTAACTGGACATAAATTCTGCGTCCCTGGGACATCGATTTTTTTGGTCATATAAAAAGTGGGCATAAATTCTGGGTCATTTAAAAACTCCATATGATTTTTAGTAATTTTGTCTATTAAAAATTGGACATCAATTTATGATCAAAAAAATGTGTCTGTTGAAAAAATGGACATAAAGTTATATTCACAAAAAATTGGCCATCAATTTTTGGTGACTTGCAATTCGTCACATCTTTTTGTACTTTTGAAACTGGACGTCAGTTTTTTGCAAACAAAAACTAGACATAATTTTTTTCCTTTATTTTCGTACTGGAAATAAATTTTTGGTAATTTAAAATCAAAAATTAGGCTTTAAGTCAGAAAAAAGCTTTTTGCTACTTAAAACTGGGCAACATTTTTGGAAATTCAAAGTGTGTATGACATTTTTTGGCATTTTAAAAGCTGGACATAAATTAATGGTGATACAAATCTGTTGAAAAATTTTTGGTGTGCCTTAACAATTGGTCATAAGTTTTGTCCTTTTAAAAATTTACATACAGTTGGCGATTTAAAGCTTGACTTACCTTTGGTAATCAAATACTTAGACGTAAATTTTTGGATGTTTTAAACAATTTATATAAATTTATGGTCATATAAAAACTAGCCACCAAACTGCCAATATTCTGGCAGCCCTCCTTGACATAGAAGGAGCCTTTAACAATGTTCGGTTAGAAGCTATCCAAAAATCCCTTGACGAGCTCGGCGTCGAGGAGGCTATAAGCGTGTGGCCAATGGCGATACTTCGCAGCAGAACGATTTCAGCTGAATTTGGAAGCTGCACATTAACAAGAAACGTTAGTAGGGGCACTGGGGGAGTGATCTCTCTTATTTTATGGCTTAGCACCATCAACTCAGTACTACTCAAGTTCAACCAGGAGGGAGCAAAAGTAATAGCCTACGCTAACGATGAGGTGATTTTAATAACCGAGTTATTCCCATCCCGATGGCTCCAAAATGGACGCGGAGCTGGAACAGGTATTTACTCCCGATTTTGCGAGTGTTTTTCAGGCTGAAGTAATCGCTATAGCCGAAGGCTCTCGTCTCCTAGAACGTAGTGGTATACGTGACGGCGAGCGCATAGCCATTTTCTCCGATAGTCAGGCGGCCATTAAGGCCTTGGCGTCTTTTCCAACAAGGTCGAAACTTGACTAGAGTAGTGCAGGACGCTGCTAAAATCAGTAAGGAGTCAACGCGATTTAGATTTAGTTTGGGTCTATGGTCATCGCAACATTCCCGGAAACGAGGCTGCAGACGAGTTAGCAAGAGAGGGTTCCACATTGGTGTCGCTCGAGGACCGGATCCCAATTGGAACCTTATATAGAGATATCTTTCTCCAGAATTTCTAAAAATCGGAAGCAGGCTTCCGCATATCCAAACTCTAGTGGCGTGTGCACAACCCTGAGAGAACACACAACTTAATAAGTAAACCCAGAACTGACGTTGCTAGGCTTGTTGCGACTCTTACTGCGCATTGGCCGGTTGGAACTTACACGGGAAGGCTGAGGATCCTCTACAACGGCTTCTCAAAAAGCTGCAGAAATGAGAACGAGCAGGAAACAGTAAAACACCGACCTTGCAAATGTCCAGCTCTAATGAGGAGCAGAAAGACCAAACTAGGAGCATATGAGTTTACATCGTTACGAGAGGTATCTGATATACATAAGTCTCCACAGCATACTCAACTTCATCAACCGCCGGTTGGCTCTAACATATTCATTCGAGGTATATGGTATCAAAATGGCACTTAGGGGCTACTTGGGCGTAATAGTTTTTCCACCACCATTCTAACCTAACCTAACCTTTACATTACCAGGAATTTATATCCGGTTTTTAAATTAACTAATATTTAAGTCCAGATTAGCACAGTTTTTAATATATGCAGCATTTCTCTTAATTTTTATTTTTTTTAATTAAATAAAATTATGTCCAACTTTAAATAACCAAATCGCACGTTTATATAGAGATATAACTCAAAATTTACGTCTTTGGAGATTTCATTATGCTATTAATAAGCTCGATAAGTATATTATGTTCCGTCTAACAGATAATCAAACTTCCCAAATATGGCGAAGATATGTGTCTTTCCATCTGTCTTGTTGTATACCAACTGTATGAATTGATAAAACTTTGATTGCGCTTTCCCACAAAATTTAAATTTTGAAATACTTCGTTATATTATTAAACGTGCGAAATATGTATGTCCAATTTTTAAAGGCTCTAGAATTTATGTTCAGTTTTAAATAGCTGAAAATTCAAAAATTATTTCTAGTTTTTCAATTACTGAAAATGTCCAATTTCTAAATGATCTAGAATTTGTGTTCAGTTTTAAATCAACAAAAAAAAGATGCCATGTCTTTCAATTAATAAAAATAAATATCCAATTTCTAAACGATCCAGAATTTATGTTCAGTTTTAAATGATAAAAAAAAATGTGTCCACCTTTTAAGCCTTAATTTGTGAAGCATATGTATGTACGTGTTGGTATTTCAAAAAAAATTTTTTAAAACTTTTAATGCCTACAATCTAAATGCATTTACATTTCGATTTCCTTCGCCATGAGCAAATTTTTTTTTTTGCTGTAGATGGTACTTGTACTTTAAACTCTTTTCGTTAATTTTCCCTCGTTCGAACACTAGCACACACCTGCTCTAGCAGTCATACCTTTTCTTATTCAAATCTTTTTCTATTAAAATGGTTGAATTGTACGCAACTGTATTTGCATTGCAAGTTTGTGTTTGTGATTTTCCTCATTTTCTTGCACATTCATGGTTGCATTTCCCAAAACACTTTTGCAAATGTATATTTATACACTGAGAGAAAAAACGCGTTGTAATAAAAAATGCTTGCCACAATTTGTTAATTTCCAGATGGTCAGGCAGCATGTAAATGAAGTTTTTTGGGTTATCTGAATTATGAAAAAGCATCCGTGAAGTGCAAAACGCTGCATTTCGATGTGGACGTATTTGAATTAAATAAAGGTATCGATACTTTTACATGGAAGTATTTTATTTTTTAAGTATCCATACAGTCTAAAAAGTATTGAGATTGTATTTACTCATTATTCCACTAAAAGAAACCAATTTATATATGCATGTATATTTTTTGAAATAATTTATATACGTTCAATATATAAATGACCATAAAAGATAGTTATTCTTGCTAGGCAATATATTATATATACACTTTTGAACAAGGGTATTATAACTTTGTTCACATAACGGTTGTTTGTAACAGCCAAAACGAATCGAGATAGATATAGACATAAATGCTCAGAATGAATAGAGAAGTTGATTAAGCCATGTCTGCCCGTCCCTTCGTGTACAGGATAACACGAGCAAAAATAGCACGTTTTTTTTTATTTAAAAAATTTTTTCGCTCAGTGTATAAGTGCATACATATGTACGTGTGATGCGTTATAAATTCAAGTTCTTGCACGAATGCAAACACTTTCAAATCCACATGTTTGCCAAAGTATTTTGAACAAAACTTTGGCGGCATTATATTCTTAATGCGTTTCTTTAGTATTTGAAAATTACATTTACTAGGTATGAAGCATAGTATGTGAATATGAATGTATGTATGCAGGTTTTCTTAAACGAATTTTTAATTTGCATTTAGTCGAGTTGGTCCAATTTTCCAGCATAAAATTAATTTCCAATAGAAAAGGTAGTTGAATACTCAACGGAGAGAATTATGTCTTGTCATACATATTGATTCACAAAAATCCCTAAATGAAGTTATAGATCACATTATAGCCTGAAAATATTATATGTATATTTAGTGTAAAAATGTTCAAAAAAAGCTTAGAATTTATTAAATTTTTTGTTGTTGATTTTTGCGATCATTTTTCAAGTTTTTTCTCTCNATTTAGTGTAAAAATGTTCAAAAAAAGCTTAGAATTTATTAAATTTTTTGGTGTTGATTTTTGCGATCATTTTTCAAGTTTTTTCTCTTTGTTTTGTTTTAAATAAAACTGTATTAAAAGCTGTTATGTCTGTTTATTCTAAAAACAAAATTACATGTTCGGATTCGATGCTTTAGAAATGTCACAGAAATCTGGCCACCGTACCTATACCTATACTAACTGTAGATAAACCTGATTTTATAAAATACAAACATTCTTGTTTCATTTTCTATCTGTAGTATCTGCATACATATTTAGTACATGCTTCTCAAATTACTCGAAGCTTTTATGGTTTGAGCATTTGAGTACTGCGAATGTGCTTGATTTCTATGTAATAACTTACATATGTTGCACATATTTTTCTACTGAAGCTATGCTACCAGTAAAATGCAAATCAACGTTAACAAATGCACGTGTGCTTAGAAATAAAAATACAAAGGTGTTTACATACACATGTTCAAAAATACACATAACATTTGCATACTTCTAGAGCAGCATCATTCAGGTTGATTTGTGTGATTGGTTTTTATTTTTTAGCCAGCGTTTTTTTCTCTTCTCCACTCACCACTCTATAAATTTGAATATTTTAATCCACATCAGTGTGCGTATGTGATTTTTTTATGTAAAGCACTCAATATGATCAAAGATTTATGCAATAAACCTTTAAAATTGGAATCAGTGATTTATAAAAGGTTGTGACGAGAGGTATGGGATATATTTTACTGCCTTGCGTGTATCAAACGCCTAAAGGGAATTTAGGTCGACCGCATAGCTTATTTATAGCATTTGGAAGTATTTGAATCNAATCAGTGATTTATAAAAGGTTGTGACGAGAGGTATGGGATATATTTTACAGCCTTGCGTGTATCAAACGCCTAAAGGGAATTTAGGTCGACCGCATAGCTTATTTATAGCATTTGGAAGTATTTGAATCGGGACTGTAACAGTTATAACTTTTATTGAAAAAAAAAATCGCTCTTTAACAATTATTTTTGGACTTTTATTTAATTACTCCTTAAATAACCGTTATTTCTGACATTTATTTTATAAATCCCAAACAACAATTATTTTTGATTTTTATTTAAATAATCTGCAAATAACAGTTATTTTGATATTTGTTTTATATATCTTATATAACAGTTATCGAAGACTTTTATTTATAAAAGTCATAAATAAAAATCAGTCATTGATCTTTATTTTCTAAATCGTACTTATAAAAGTCATTTGTATAAGTCGTAGTAAACTTTTGTTTCCCAATACCTAATTAACTGCAAAAAGTGTTAATGACTTTAATACGAATAATTTAAAAAGTAAAAGTCCGTAGCTGATTTATATTGATGACTTTTAAAAGTAAAAGTCACTGACTGATTTTTATTGATGACTTTTTTAAATAAAAGTCTTCAATAACTGCTATCTAAGACATATAATATAAAAATCAAAAAGAATTTTTTTTTTTTAATTTTGCATAAAAATTGCAAATAAAAATTTGAGTCTCGGTGAAAAAAGATCACTTGGATCACTTAGTTGTAGAACATTTCCTTCATAGTGAATTTTTCCATGACAGTTTTCATCAATAACTGTTATGTATGTTCGGTACCTGATTAGAATAGTTTTTTTCGGTAAATGACGGGATAATACATTTTTAAACCAAACTGGTATAGTGTAGTTAAAGGGGTCTACCAGCGGTTTTGTTTCGAAGAGAGATCACCTGACCTTCCCAAAAAAAAATCTCAGAAAAGGATTAAAAATCGTAGTAAAACGTGAGCTAAATTAAAAATACTCTTTTTTTTGTAACGAATTACCATCAATATTTGGCGAATTTAGTTTGATCTAAATTTTCAAAGCCTGTGGTTTGGTGTATTTTTTTCACTCATGCATTTATTATATGAAAAAATATGTACCTATTCCGCAGTGAGTGTTGCAATAAATAAAATATGACAGTTTACCGTGTCAACACCAAAAGCTTTATGCAAATGTAAATTACTAAATTGCTAATCACTGTATGTATGAATGTGTGTGTGTGTATAATAATTTTTAGTTCAGTTATAGCAATGTTAGCATGTGCTTTCGACATTAATTAAATAACAATGCAATGTGAATGACATTCACTATTTGTTCAAATTGTCAATAAAATTGCGTGCTGGCGTTGGGCGTTGCATAATTTGCAAAGAATTTAAAAAAATTTATTAATTGAAATTAAATGGACTATGCACGTGTAATTATTTATTGCAGTAGACTGACTATACTCACGCTGACGTAAAAACTAAAACTTAACGAAAAAAGTTCTTTTATGTGCCACTTGTGCCAAATTATTATGCTCTAAAGCAGAGCTTCTTAAAGCGGGTTCCGGGTGTAGAAAAGTCACCGGAGTTCCGCGAAATTAATTTTGGTATGAATTAGCACGGCTTAAGTTGTACACAGAAAGAAAAGTTCTATAAACAGCTTGACCGAGACACAATTAACTATTTTCAAGTATCATATGTATGTACTCGTAGTTAGTATGATTTCCGTACTGAGTGCCATACCTACATAAGAGTATTGAGCTTGCGCTTGACAGCTTTTTTTTTTTTAACTGGTATGTGCTGTTGGCCGCTGTAGCCAAGGAACGAGATGAATTGCCAAATGAAATGTGAAATGTCATAGGGATTTCATCATCTTGAAAGTTTAAGAACCCCTGCTCTAAGGTGACTAATTATACCTTATATACCCGAGTGGGAACTAAAAGAGCCTATTAGGTTTTTAAAATTATGAAAGTTTGGTGAGGTGTCTTACTTTCGACACAAAATAAACGGCAATTGTACTGGTCAAATTTGTAAAAATAGGAGAAGCCAATGGCATAGTACGTAAGATTATATTTTATATGCCTGCTACATATGTATAAAATACTCACAACAGCAACGATATTAGGGCGGGTCGAAAATGCAGTTTTTCTCAAATCCTTTAGTAATAGTGAAAATATATTGTAGCATGAAGTCAATAACAAGCCTGAAAAAAATATTAGTCTTTTATTTTAATTGTAAGAGAGAGAGACATAAATGTTTGTTCAACATTTTCATATGAACGATTTTCATCTTAATATTATCATAAATCAGAACGATCGAGTAATATTTATTAAAATTACATCGAAAAGCTTTGGTACAACTCTCGTTTTTTTCTACAGAGTTTTCTCTTCAGTTGCATAAATAAATTGGAAAAATAAGAACCCGATTACAGAAAACGACTTTTTCCGTTCAAGCTGAATGCAGAGCAATATCGTCCAAATGGAGAGTCCTCAAAAGGTTTTTCCAGCACATCTTAACGACCATTGCGTTTAAATGCAGTCACTTCATCACGTATTGGAATTAACTAAAATATTTATATATAAATATTTATTGAACGTCCTCTACTCTCATATAACGGAAAATTTAGAAACCGCGAAAAATTTGCCCTTCGGTGAGTATTGAAACCATTCCGCTCCAATTTTCAAGAATGCATAACTGGGCTTAAAATGGGCGTTACTCCGCAACTAATATCGACTTATCAAACGATTCCTAATGTTGGCTAATCCGGGTTTGACTTCATTCACCACGGGTTTGAAAAAAGTCCATGGTAAATGTATTGGTAAAATATTTTAAATATTCTCGATAAATAGGCGACATCAACCGATAAATACGTTTAAGACATTCGATAAGATATCGGCATTGAAACTATTTTATTTAGATATTGCCATCCATGGTTGTAATTTGAGTGTAAATATGTCGATAGATCAGTCACTGCGTGTGTTCGAAAATCTGAGAACTAAATAAATGTATCGATAAAATTCCAAAAATTTGTCGATAAGTGTATCTATTAGACTAACATAAAAAAATATAAAATTAACGTTAGATATACTTATAATATGGATAAACAAGTCTAAAAAATCGATCAATGTACACTTAAGGGGTCGATAAATATATCAAGAAATATTTTTATAGACTTTTTGTTAAGGATATTGATAAATTAAGCACAAAGATATTGTTTAATGAAACAATCAGCCACCACATATACCAGGAACTTAACAGTAGCAAAATCTCTGAAAAAGGTAAACAATCGAGTAAAATTCTTTCCACTATTTAAAAAAAAAAAAACCATTTAAAATTTTATGAGCAACCTTGTTTTTTACTTTAAGTTTCATTTTGCAAGTACATAGTATGCCAACTTGCAACTTCCATTCGTGCTTAAATAATTGTATCAAATTGCGCTTTTCAGTTCTTAAGTATTACCAATCGATGAAACTACTTAAGTGTTAAGAGCATACACACGAAGAAATTTACAAGGTCAAGGGGAGAACAGCAAATTAACTATAAATTCAAAGGAATATATGCAACAATGTCCTTGAGTTGAAGGCAACACTCGCACATCTTACCAGTATATCCATATGCAACAACCACCACAGCACATCAATAAATAAATATTGGTTGTAAGCATAAGCGTGGCAACGCAACGCCTGAGCATTGCTCACTGAAATGGTGTGGAAATTCGTTGCGTTGAAATTTTTATTACATTCCTTTCATAATTTATCTTCAATTACGCGAATATTTGCATGCGTTTCTACCGATTCAGCCAAGCGGCGTTTCTTCAATTTGCGGCTCAATGGCTGTTGGGGTTTGTTTTAAATTTATTTGCATTTATGCATACATACTTGCGTGCTTATGTGCTTATCTTCTTTTACGCATTGCATATATTTACTGAATTCATACTTTTCACACGAAATTAAATAAAAGCCGAATTTATGTGGCGCATAAGAACTTGGCTATTGATAGCATTGGCCTGTGATAGAGGAAATTAAATAGCTTGCTTTTGTATATGTATACTTAAATACTGAATACATTTACTACTTATGAATGCACGAAATTTTAAATGAGTTCCTTGAATAATGAATTTATTGTAGATTTCAAAAAGCAATAATTTAAAAAGTTCGCCAAGTTTGGAATGAAAATATGTGTAAAATTTGAATAATGATACCATCACAATCATTGACATCTTTCGACAAACACCAACTAATCCTTACAGTGAAGAAGCTTAAATACATACTTACATACAAAATACATCTGGACTTACTAACTAATTAAAAATTTCAAATGAAATTTAGCTGCAGATGCCTCAAATTTAAAATGTATAGAGTGCTCACCTGCCACTTGTTAATTATGCGAAAATATGAAAATTACTTCTGCTGGATTGTGCTTAGCAGCTGCAATTGAGGATTTACTGAAAATTAATTTTCATAACCATAAACAACTTCTCGTGAAAAATGATAAGCCAAATTTATGTAAACTAGTATTATTTTTTTAAAAGAAAAAAGTCTCGAGAAGCGGTATCAAGTGCGCTTTTGGTTTGTAGCACCTCTAACAAGTTTATTTGTACCAAAAATCCGTTTTTCGACTCGTTAAAGCCAAATATTTCAAAAACCCAGAGCCAATTGTAAAAATTGAATGTCAGATTCTAATTTTNCAAGTGCGCTTTTGGTTTGTAGCACCTCTAACAAGTTTATTTGTACCAAAAATCCGTTTTTCGACTCGTTAAAGCCAAATATTTCAAAAACCCAGAGCCAATTGTAAAAATTGAATGTCAAATTCTAATTTTATGGACAAAATCATATAAGAACCAGTGGTCGCTGGTTGTGACACATGCAGTCGTTAGAATTTTAGTACGCTGTGCAATTGATTTTATTTGAGCATTCATATAAAAGAAAATTTTAAATTTTAGTGTACCGTTGAACCCGAAAATTGTGGAGTAAATAACGATAAGCCACATAGAATACCGCAAGGCCCAGAAATTATTCCGAGAAATTTCCGAAAAATCCCGGAATACTCCGAAAACATTATTTCCATGCCTAAAAAATTTCAATAAATAAATAATAAAAATCGTGTAATATTACGTTAAAATTGGCCCCATTAAACTTGTTAAATGAAAAAGAGCTTTTTGGAAAACACAATCGTCCACATTGAACATTTGGAGTTAACTTTGACGGTTGTTTGATTACCAATAAAAATTAGAAAAAAAATATTCAAAATCAAGTTTTTGTGTTTCAGTTTGTTTTATGCGAATGTCTGCTTCATGATATTAATGCATATGGATTATTTAGATACGTCAAAATGTTTAGTTCGTATGCCCTATTTATCTCTGCGTACGACGAGACCTGATGGGAAATAACTAATTACCGCCTTGGCCTCTTTTTTTGGCGGGCAGACATGCATACAATTTTGATATTTTTGATAACTTTTAATTTTTAATATTTTTCAGAACATAAATTTTTTGAACGTTGGCGTGTCAAATGAAAGCTTTTGGGTCTTTCTGATTGGTCGGAGCAAAAAGCTTTCTGATACAACTCTGCGCTGAACTGGTTTTCAAACGAGTTAAATGATTTAACTGGTTCAATTTTCCAACAACAATTGCATGCGATTTAACTTGTTTATGAACATGTTTTGTTCATTTAACTAGTTCAAGCCCATTTAACACGTTTGAACGTAGTATAAGACAGAAATCAAAAACAAGTAATACTATCATTTTTCACTCCGTATTATCTCTATCAGAATCTATGTAGATAAAATTTAGATTTATTTTAGGTCTTTGGTTCGTAGATCAAAGCTTTTGATCACAACACATTACATACATTAAAGTAGAATACACTTGGAGCCAACCTAACACAATCTTTATTGCTTATCTGCAAAGGTAGGTGTTTTTTTGTATCTGGAATCAGGATCATATACATGATTTATCAAAAAATTAAAGCTATAATACATGTGCGAAGTAGATAAGCAATCAGAATATAAATACGAAGTAGCTCGATTCACTATTGATTTTATGATATTGTATTAAATGCTCCACAAATGAGGCCAAGGGAGCAGAAGTATCCTACCCCAAACATCTTTTTTATACTTTCATGAGCATGAAATGGTATTATAACTTTGGTCCGATGTTTGTAAGTAACAGAATAAGAAGAGATAGACCCATTAAAATGTATACTTAAATGATCAGAACGGCGAGCTGAGTCGATTTAGGCATGTCCGTCTGTCCGTCTGTCTGTCTGTCTGTCTGTCTGTCCGTCNGTCTGTTTGTATGCAATCTAGTCTCTCAGTTTTCGAGATATCCGGATCAAATTTGGTAGGTTGGTGTATTTTTATAATGTATTAATCATTTGTTGGAACCGGGAAGAATGATTGTTCAGATATGAGATTTTTCGTTATAACTTCTCCATTTATGCAGCTAGGAACATGAAATTTTGCAATACTTCCACCTATTATGAACAACAATCTTAGAGTGAAAATTACAAAGATCGGGTCACTATAACATATAGCTCTCATACAACTGATTGTTCAGATATAAGATTTTTCGTTATAACTCCTCCATTTAAGTAGCTAGGCACATGAAATTTTGCACTGTTGTCACTTATTATCAAAAGAATACTTTCAGTGAAAATGGCGAAGATCGAGTCACTACAACCTATATCCACCATATAACTGATTGTTCAGATATGAGATTTTTTGCCATAACTTCTTCATTTATGCAGCTAGGAACATCAAAATCGCACCTTTTCCACTCATTATTAACAGAATACTTATAGTGAAAATAACAAAGATCGGGTCACTTTTACATATAGGTCCCATACAACTGATTGTTCAGATATGCGATTTTTTGTTATAACTACTCCATCAATGCAGCTAGAAACATGAAATTTCGCACTATTTTCACTCATTATCAACAGAAAGTTTACAGTAAAATTAACAAAGATCGGGTCACTATAACCTGTTTATTGCCCCCATACAACTGATTGTTCAGATATGGGATTTTACTGTAAAACTCCTTTATTTGGACAGCTAAAACCGATAAATTTCGTAAGCTATTTTTTAAATAATAATACAAAGTCTACTGAGAAAATTGTCAAAATCTATGCTGTATAATCTTAATCTCTTGTACCACTGATTGTTCGGATACCAGTTTTTGCGATATATGTATCTCCTTTATGTAGGAAGCTAAACCCATTAAATTGTGTTACCGGTTTACGTACCGATCACATAGCAGTGAAAATCACTTAGATTGATGCTATATAAGTTACATCTCCCATACCTTTGATTGTTTAGTTAGAATTTTTTATATATGTATCTCCTCTATCTACGTCTGCTGTGAATATATAAATTTTTTCAATTGCAGTAATCTGTTAACGTAAAATTTTCAGATGCTCATGAAAGGTATGGAGCCTTCGGCATAGCCGAAGACAGCGCTGCTCTCTTCTTATTCTGGTACTTACAAACATCAAACCAAAGTTATAATACCATTTCATGCTCATGAAAGGTATGGAGCCTTCGGCATAGCCGAAGACAGCGCTGCTCTCTTCTTATTCTGGTACTTACAAACATCAAACCAAAGTTATAATACCATTTCATGCTCATGAAAGGTATAAAAACAAAATTTGTGCATTAGGCCAATTCTGCTCTCATGGCCTCAAATATTGTAAAAGGATTACTTTTATAATCTCAAAACAAATTAGCTTCTTAAACTAAACAGTCACACTCACCTTGAAAGGGTTACTAAAACCATTGAGTAAATCTCTCTTAACTTTATCTCTCACTATTTTCAATTCCCATCAATGCCCACTAATTGATTGTATGCACTAATAAATCTTCATATCTATCGCTTACAGGCGGAAAACTAAATACAATTGGCCAGTCGCTTGGCCATCAGCCAAAAGCACAGGCTACATGCGCTGCATGCATCAACGGCCTCATTACATGTTACTCATAGGCACCGTTGCCCCGGGTATTTACACTGCACATCTACTACTATCCTACTATCTATGTTAATGCAAACATGTGGGTATTCCACTGCTGCTGCTGTTTGGCTCTACTCGAACAAATGTTCTTCAGTTAATTGACATATATCGGTAAACATATCAATTACGTTTGATTGTGGCGGACAAAAGTGGTTTGGTTTTGAAATCGACAGTCAAGCTAGAGATAATCCATCAATATTCACATCAAACGAAATATATTTAGTAAGTGTGTGCGTATGCGTGCCATGAATTAAAGAGCCACATATGTATATGTTTGCGTGTATGCACGTACAGTTGACACGTAATAAATCGTTGGTTCATTGGTTGAATTATCAGTTAATTAAAATATGTTTGCATAGCACTGCTCTGACCTAAACAATTTCGGAAAGCAGTTCGGTGAAGCATTTAAACCAATTTAAATTGCACCACTCAGGTGTGCACCACATTCAATGTGATAAATCAAAATTAGTGGTCGCAAGCAGTTTTGTTGCGTGGAGTGTAGTTTGCCAATGATTTATTCTGATTTGCTCAATTGATTGCTAGCAGCTTAGTTGCATTTTAAAGCTGAAAGTTAAAGTAAAATTGTAAGCATTGAATTTTATTTGTACAGTTAATCAAGCTGCAACATTGTTGCGGCATTTCACTGGCATTTATTTGCCTTGATGAATTCATTAATTTGTGCGCATATTCAGCTTGGAAAAGTGACTGAAAAAGTTATTTACTAACGGTTTTTATTGTTACACCCACTTTTGTTTGCTTATTTGTTTGATTGTTTATTAGTCACTGCTGTGTAAATATTTGTCATTCAGTTGAATTCCCTGCCACAGGAAAAAATATTGCGGTTTGGCTGATGGCTTGGCTTTAGTGTTAGTTAGTAGCTATGACGCCATAAAGTAATTCGATTGCTTAAGCGCATGAACACACAAACATAAGTTTGAATAGATCTATTGGCATTTATTTTCCTTAATATATGTATGTGAATTTCGCTCATATGTATGTTTGTAAAAAAATTGCCTTGATTGCCAACACAATATATACAGTATCGGTCATATCTATAGCACGCCATTTCAAAGTGATATTGTGTGCCACTTATGTATGTTTATTAAGAATTTTCAATTAAAATTTTAGTTCATTCTCAGGCAAACCCCATAAAATAAGTACAAAAAGGTGCAACAAAATTTCACCTAAATTTAAAACGTTTTTCACAGTTTTTTAGCCCCTGCAATTTTAGTCTGATAATGTGCAAATTTCCAGTGGCTACGCATTACCGTTAAATTTTTAATTTTTTTTTGTCACATTGGCTTCTATATAATGAATAAACTCAATTTATTTGTATATGGAAGAAAACCGCAACAGCTTTGGTGGAAAAAATTCTAAAAAATCAATGGTACCAAAAGGTACTTGAACCTTGCACATTATCAGACTAAAATTAATTGGGCTATAAAACTGTGTATTCAGAGAAATTCTAACACTTCCGAGAAAAAAGTTTGAAATTTAGATGAAAATATGTTGCACTTTTTTTCTAAAAATTGTTAAACTTGGGTTTATAAGGGTTTTGTTAGAGAAAGAACTATATTTTAATTTAAAATTCTTAAAAATAAATACTTTGAAATGGCGTGCTATAGATATGACCCACACTGTAGGTTTCTTTAGTACGTTCGATGACTTTTAAATCGGGACCTAAATTTGTACAAATTNCGAGAAAAAAGTTTGAAATTTAGATGAAAATATGTTGCACTTTTTTTCTAAAAATTGTTAAACTTGGGTTTATAAGGGTTTTGTTAGAGAAAGAACTATATTTTAATTTAAAATTCTTAAAAATAAATACTTTGAAATGGCGTGCTATAGATATGACCCACACTGTAGGTTTCTTTAGTACGTTCGATGACTTTTAAATCGGGACCTAAATTTGTACAAATTACATTTTTGAGAATTATATAGCATTTTCATGTCCAGTTAAAAAAAAAAAATTTAGATCTTAAATTTAATAACTATATTATAAAATTTGGGAGTTCCAATAACTGATGCTGGGAATTAAGAAATCCACAACAGTTAAAATAAGTTTGATTCTATAAGTTCAATACCTTTTAGAATGTTTTGAGTAAAAAAAAAAAAATTTAGATCTTAAATTTAATAACTATATTATAAAATTTGGGAGTTCCAATAACTGATGCTGGGAATTAAGAAATCCACAACAGTTAAAATAAGTTTGATTCTATAAGTTCAATACCTTTTAGAATGTTTTGAGTAAAAAAAAAAAAATTTAGATCTTAAATTTAATAACTATATTATAAAATTTGGGAGTTCCAATAACTGATGCTGGGAATTAAGAAATCCACAACAGTTAAAATAAGTTTGATTCTATAAGTTCAATACCTTTTAGAATGTTTTGAGTAAAAAAAAAATTNTTGATTCTATAAGTTCAATACCTTTTAGAATGTTTTGAGTAAAAAAAAAATTTTTTAGAAATTTTGAATGAAAGAGTTAAAAAATAAACCAAAAACCATCTTAAAAAATTATTAAAAAGTAATTTAAAAAAATCGAAATTATACCGAATTATAAAGAAAGTTAATTTTTCGAAATACAAATTCAATACACACAAAATTGCCAAACAGTTTTTTTTTTCCAAAAACACAATAACAAAAAAAACGTGGTAGGTAAAATGTTTTACTTTGAGCTTTTTGGAAACTTTCAAGTTAAACGGACGATTTTTCGGAGCATTACGTTATACTTCGGAAGTTTATCTGTATATTTCACGCTGTATTTTTGTCAGAAATTTTTATGAATGAGACCTTCGGGATTTTTCGGAATATTTCGGCATAAAACGCATTTTTTCGGTAAATTCCCGAATATGATCCGTAGTTTTCGGAGTGTTTTGGTAGCCTTTGGGATATTTGTGGCAACCTCATATTTTTTGTTTTGTTTTAATTTGGCTGTTGAAAGCATACCGAAAGATAACGGCAACATTCTGGAAAATACCCAATATGTTCCGAAATATACCGATAAAAATGCAGAACAACACTATCGTTTCATGTGAAACTTTACAAAAAGTTCGGAGTGAAACACGAGGTACTACAAAACCACTCCCGTTATACAGAAAGTAGTTCGAACAGATTCGGAAGTTTCCGGAAAAGTCCGGAAAGACACGGGAATATTATAAATGAATAATAAATCCCGGTAAATGTCGAAAAATTCGGAAAGTATCCGAAAATCCCGAAAAATATTTCAATAAAATAGATTAAAAAAATTTGTAAAAGTTTACAAACAAACTCAAAATATCCTAAAAATACTGCGAAAACGAACGCAAAACACTACAGAGAAGAAAAAAATTTCGTAGGTTCCCGAAAAAGTCCGAAAAACCATTCGTAAGATCCCGAAATGATTAAATAAAATCCCTGTAAAAATTCGGAAGGGATCTGAAAATTCAGGAAAGTATTCCGATAAGAAAGACTCAAAACGTTCGTAAAAGTTTACAAAAAAACTCGAAAAAACAGATAAAACTGCGAAACCAAACTGAAAAATTCCGAAAAATTCTCAAAAAGCGTGTAAAAGATTCCAAAGATCGCAAAAAGCCACGAAAACCTCTCGAAAATTTACGAAAAGGTTAAAGTAGTACAGCAGGGTTACAAGCAGAGAGCAGCCCAGAGTTCCAGACAATATTCAGAATAATTCCGAAGGTTCCCAAAAAAATCCGAAACACCAAGAAAAAATGTCACGAGAAATTTCGAAAGGTGTCCAATGATAAAAAAAAAATCCGGTAAATATTGCAAATTCGGAAATCATCCGAAAAATATTTCGAAAAAATTGTAAAAATATCCGCAACAGTTTTCGGAAATAACCGTAAGATTTCAGAAATAGTTACGAAAAATTTCAAAAATCTAAAACTGTTTTATTTTTTGAATGGCAAATTAAAACTCATTTTGCTTTTTAATTTTTAGTTATCGTCAAAATGTTAAAAAGCAAAAATTCCAAAAAATTCGGTCAAACGTTTTTCTGAACTATCACCTATGAACAGAATCCCTTGTGCCTACCTTAGTGAATGATGCATTTGCACAAAAATTTATTTATCACTCACTCATTCACTAACTACCTTACTCACACACTCACTTACTCACCCACTCATTTATTCACTCACGTACTCCCTAAAGCTGAAATTAGTCAAGAACGTAAACCTACCGGTACGTAAACCCGAGTCAGCTGACACGATCTGTCTTACCAGAGCGCCATGTAAATGACTAACTCAACACCGCAGAATTTTTCTGTAGTTGTAGCCCATAGCTGATTTCTTCCTTCTATAGATGGTTGCCACTTCTTCAGTTTTGCTGATGGTAAAAAAGTTATAATTTCCTATTCAAAATACGTTGAAAATATTTGAAATTTACTATTGAATAAGGCATTGTAGTTGAAAAGGTAAGTTTATGAAAAGGCATTAATGAGTGGCAACATTGTAGTAAGCAACACTGAGGGCTCCAGTAATCGACAAAATGCTTCGTATACAGTTTAAGTATACGTTCAGCGTTCTTGACTAATTTCAGCTTAACTCACCCACTCACTAACTCACACTATTTCAAATATAGCGTTTTGTGGCAGAAGAACGTCGTTATTATCCGAGCTCAGAGCAATGTGACCGTTTTGATCCAAGTGGATCAAAAGTTATATATTTTTCGATGAACTTTTGAGGTATACTTTTTTTTTAAATTTTGATACTTTTCCAATCGTGTAAAAAATACCCGTAAAAGTCGAAAAGCTTGTCAGAGATGTTTACAATTTCTTCGCACATAAGTGCTAAGAGAGTGGACTAATTTGCCAAGTTTCAAAATCAAATCAAACTTACTGTCCCAGTGAAGCGCGTTGCAATTATTTTCCATATCCACCAATAAAAATTTATTTTTTAGTTTTAGGTAAGGCTTTCTCAAGTAAGCCGACAAGTTTTGTATTCGAACAGTACACTGTGTAATTTTTGTTGCCAAATTCCAATTTCCAGTTTTTTTTTAATCAACAATTGAACATTTTTGTAGTGTTTTGGAAATTTTTATATTTCTTTGAAAGTAAGTGTCCGAAGAAAAAAATTTTTTCGTGCATATTTAAGAAACATTAAACTATACAATGAAATTATTTGTGTTGCAAAAATATATTTTTTTTTGCTTTTCAATCATTTTTATTAAAAATTGAACTTCTAAGCAATTTCTGCGCCTCGTGGACGAAAATTTTTAACAACTTTTGTAATAAACATTTCTGCACAAGCCCGCGGTCACACTGATTCAGAGTTGTTCATCTATCAGTTGACAGAGCTTGTCCCTCTTTAATGGTGGATGGTAAGACTCTTCTAAAATTTATCAATAGTTTCCCCTGCGATCTCCAGTCTCAAGTAATATACAATTTACTTGATTTTTTGGACACCAGAACTGTTAGTTATTTGGCGCTCTCTCGAATACTTTGCTTTGACAGGAAGTGAAACACAAGGCAGAGCTGTATCAGGGCGAGAGTTGATTTCAGTTATTGCTCCTATACTGCAAAGTCCAGTTTAACGCGTAGTTAGTCATTCGTAAGTCTTATACAATTTGAAAACATTATCAAATATCTCAATCCATTCTTTGATAAGTGATATGGATTAACTAGTGATTAGTTTTCTCTTATCAAGAAAAGTTTTGATTATAAAGAATACTAATAAATTTTTAATTCCGACAGGAACAATAAACAAAAAATTATTATCACATAGCAAGTAGTTACAGATAATAAATTAAACGACCTAAGTACACATAGGAATATATATGTAACTACGAGAGCATGCTTTTTTTCACTTGCATTTCTATTTCATTTGTTGCCACCACATCAGTGCTCTTCCCAAATCGGTGCATTCTCGATTTTCAATTCCTCAACACCCAACAACCCAGTCGTGTATAAATCCTCCAAAGGCAAATGCTTCACTACCTTCAAAAAGTCATCAACTGCGCAAGCGTATGAGTAACCCTTCATCAAGTTCTCCTTATTCCAGCCAATCCAATCGATGCGTCTCCCCACATCCTTGCAAATCACATAGTCTCTCTTGATTTCCTCCAATGAAATATGCGGATTATTCACACCCAACAACACAATGCCTTTACGCGATTCGCGATCGATGACGACGCGGAAGTACAACATTGGCACTGGTATCAGTCCATTATTATTCTCATCGAATGCCAAATACAGCTCCTGCTGCACGCCATTAACATCCGGCAGTGTAGACACACCCCATATGCCAGTGTAGCAGTCCAAGGTCAACGCTTGATCGCTCGCAAAGCGACGCACACCGTCCTCGATGCGCTCCCAATTACCGCCATTGAACATCTGCCACTGAGGTGCCGCGTTCACAAAATAGAATGTAGCCTTTTGTGGTGCACCGAAAATGAAGTCCACCTTGGCGGCCATGTGTCCGCGCGCCATGTACACATCGATGGTATCATTGAAGTAGGGTGACGCATCCATGCCGAGTATCTGGCTAATAGTTTTGTTTTGCTCTACCTTTGTGTACAGATTATTCACATTTTTGCCATTATAGAAGTCGCCAGTGATAAAGGAAGGCCGTGAGACGCCATGCTGATAGCCATTGCTGGAGGGATTTAGCACGTGGTGGACGTAGCGTGTCACCTCATTCACTTCATCGTGACAAATGTCCATTGTGGGTAGAAAACCAGCTTCGAGCTCGAAGCCAACTTCCAGCAGATCGGTGCCACCATTGCAGGGGCGGCCGGTACGTCGCGCGGTGTATGCTGGCCAAGCAGTGCAGCTGAAATTGGCGAATGGATAGATGAGTCCGTCGACCAGGAAATACTTCTTCTGCAGGCACTGTGCTGTGACCTTTGTGCGATTGGTAAATGGCGCCATAAACGATGTGCTGCAGTACATGTCGATGTAGGCGCCATTGGAGAGCTCCACCACACCGGCTGCATTGGGCACAAGCCAGTCGAAGTGATTGCGTGGCGTAAAGATCGGCGCTGGATCGTTGAGTTCGCCATTTATGTCGAATGCGCAGTCACCGCGCACTACAACGCCCGAACCGCTGTCAGGTGGTGATGTAGCGGTTGATGGGGGTGCAGTCAGCGTTGTGTTGAATGGGCTGTCAGTGGTGCTATTGTTTGGACTGTCAGTTGTAATGTTCGATGGTGGTGTAGGGTCTGTACCCTCCACCGCTGGTACCACGGTGCTGAGTTCAGTATACCTCTGGCGTTGCTTCGACTGCAGTAGACCTGCCTGCACTGCGACTGAAAAGCAGAGCAGCGCGAAAAAAAGTTCTAACGTTCTTTTGGTATTTGCCATTTTAATGCTCACGCTCGACTAAAACGCGTTTAGAAGGTGTATTTGGCATATAAATGTTTAGTGGCACGTGAACGATAACTGGTGGGAAAATCTTATCATTTTAAAGTGGTAAAAATGCTTTGTCGTAGCTGATATGCAGTAATCTTTATTGGTGATAAGTTAAAGTCAATTGTTTTGGTAGCAAGTGCTAAAAATTAATTAACAATTCATTGAGACTTCATTAAAGATGTAAAGTAATAAGTTTAGTGATTTTTGCATAGTTTTATGCGCGCCGCACTATTAACCAAAAAATTACACACTTTGCAGGAGTCGTATAATGTGCGTTTGAGAGAGTGTAAAACTCTTATTAACAAGTCAATCGTTGTGATTAGGGTGCAACTTCCGCTACTGTGTAAACGTGGATTACGATATGAGATCTATTAGATTGCCACTTAATTTTTTTTGTATAAATTACGTAGTAAATATTTTTTTTTTTGCAATACTGTTAAATGCATTCTCCGTTTAAAATAGATTAAAAAATAATGGATCCAACCCTGCTGTTTAGACATGCTCAAACGTAGTCAGCCATTCTCACGCCCTTACGACATTCTTCTATCTCAATAGTAACTTTGACATTCGCTTTAAAGTATAGCTACGGTATCACATATTTGGATCGTTGAGAGTGTGCTGACACTATTCTACTGTGACTGTAGTGCTTCCAATATTTTGCTTCTTCTTCTTGTTTGGCAATACAACGTTCGTCGGTTTGGGTCAAGGTCAAAAAAGTATCTTCTTTGCGAGTTTGTACAAGTTTTACATCCCGAGTACAAACCGGTCCTTTGTTAGTCGAGAAAAGGTGCTGCTTTTCAATTGCCTACCGAGCCCAAGGTAGCATCTGTTGGCAAGAGTTATTCTTCGCTTGATCCCCAAAGGAACATAATTCAGCCTAATATGACCCTCGGATATACTGCTTAAACTTCAGCCAGTCTGTGATCTATGCACCATTGTTTCATGACCTCAGTAGTACTAGCGTCATCTCCGGGCACTGTACACCAACGCTCTATCGATGACGTCTACCAACAAGCTCTGTAGAAGTTGACGTGAGGAGGAAGAACAGGAAACAATTAATTCCTTCCTATACCAATGCCCAGCTCTCGAGACAAGGCGTCTCAAGCATTTGAGATCACGCTTTTTCAAAAGTTTCGTGGAGAAGGCGGAAGTGAAAATAAAATAAGCTGCACAGCTTCATCCGGGATGGTATATGGTTTAACGGACATTAAACTGAAAATATGGAATAACTTCACATATTCACAATGGGCAAGCTTGCTTCCGAGTTAAAGTACGAGTAATTCGTACGCGAGTTCCCAACCAGATCTAACCTAACCTAACAATTTTAATGAGGCACTGGTATGGGTACAATCAGGGCCGGATTTAAGCACAGGCTACATAGGCCCTAATACGAGCTACAAACTATCTCCACAGATTCAATAGCTGTTAAAATTTTTTCAAGTACATACATACATATGTGTATGATCGGCTTATAAACATTACGCTGAATTCTTGATGTGCGTAAACCTTTGAAGGATACGAGTGGAAAATTACCTGTAGTGTAGTTTATTTATTGTCTCGTGTAATATTTTTCACCTTTGTGTGCACCTTTGATTACAAGCACACACGTGCCTTTTGAACTACTCTCCATATATTCTACTATGCTATTGACTGCATTCGAGTAAATACATACATTAGGCAGTTCCTTAAAAATATCAAAATCTGAATTTTGTTCTAAGTATGAATTTAAAACATCCACGATATAGCTATAATAATAAATTATCAATACTTAGTCATTATATTCGCCGATTTCAATAATAATTTGAATGAAGTAAGTTCCACCTCAATTATAATTTTTATACATTTTTGAATATATACGATACATCACCGTTATTTTAAAAATTTTATAACCTTTAAAAAATGAGTTTTGGAGTCCATTTTTAAAACTGAAAACATTTTTATGTAAATATAGACAAAGGTATGATGACTATGGCAAATTTTCAGTGCTTGAGAAAAAAATATCAAAAATTAATTTTTCTTTCGCACTTGGACTAATTAGAATTTTGAGTGGGCTTCCAGATTTCGATATTTCCTTGAAAAACAACCAGCTACAAATCAGCTAATTTTGGCCCTATCAAAGTTACATAGCGTTTGGCGCGTATTTTTATTATAACTTCAACAAAGTAGAGTAATATTTAGAACTTAGGTAAAATTAAAAAAAAAAAAATGCTGTACTTTTGCCGAGAAACTTACAAGCAATTCTTGCTAAGACAGTACAGTCTTTCGTAAGACAAATGGCAAGATTGTTCGGAAGACTTTTGTTATTCTAGCACAAAAGTTTTTAGGAAAAAAGGTCTTTCAATTCACCACTCGTGGTGAAAAGCTATGTTGAGCGAAAGCACTTGAATAAAATTTTGCTTGCGTCGCTCCAAAGTCGCAATAGTCGAGTGAGCAAAGCACTGGCGTGCCATCCGGGAGGATCTGGGTTCATGTACTCGGGCAGCGGAATTTTTTACTTTTTGATTTTAAGATTGTGTTGTTTAAAAAAATTATATATTTTTAAATTAAATTAATCTTAAGGAAGTTATTTTATATATATTTTTCAATAACAATTTTTTGTTCCTTCATTTAATTTCCTTAAAATGTTTACATGTGTGTTAAAAAAAAAAATAATAGTTTAATTTCATTCAATTTTTAGGAAGTTAATTCATTTTTTTTAGTTTCGGTTTTTTATTTTTTTAGTTTAATTTTATTTTGCTTTTTAAATTTTAGTTCTTAAAAAATAAAAATAATTTTTAATTTCATTTAGTTTTTAGAAATTATTTTCCCTATTTGTATTTTTTTTTATTTAATTGGTTTTTCTTAATATGTTTTTATTTTAATTTTTTATTGTAAAAAGAATATCATTTTATTTCATTTAATGTTATAATATCTTGTTTTATTTTTGTATTTTAAATTGAATTTTTTGTAATTTTTGACTTTATTTAATTTTAAATACTATTTTCTGCTCTTTTGATTTAATTTTCCCTTTTCAAAATTAATTTTTAGATTTTATTTTTTATCTGTAAAAGAATTTTTTAAATAAATTTTTTTTAAATATTTTTCTTTGTTTTTGTTTTATTTGTACTGTTACTTTTATTTTAGTTTTTCTTTTTTTCTTATTTTTTCATTTAATTTTCCTTTGTTTTTTTTCCTATATATTTTTTTAAATTTAATGTAAAAGATATTTCAACTAGTCTTTCAAAAGACAGTAGAGAACTTTCAACATAGTTGTCAGAATATACAATTGTCTTACGAAAGACTGTGGCGAGTTGAAACGCAGTTGCAAGAATTGCCCTGTTAAACAAACGACAGTGTTTGGATCTTTGTATTGCATGTTGAATCCGTCTGGCGATGACTATGTGTTTATATGAATTAATATGTCATATTTATCAGGCAAACATTTTTTTAAAACTATGGTAGTAACCCAAAAAATAGTTTAAAGTTTTTGAAATTTTCGTGGAAGTCCTTAATCTGTACATACAACAAAACAAAGGCGTGTCCCATACGTATTTCAAATTTTTATATTTTAAGTACCACCCTAACATGCATTAATACATATTCCCGCTGAGTCACTGCTGTTGCTCTATTGCAACACAATAAACCAATTTAAAGAAGCCATATGCGCATAAAATGCTCAACAATAGAGCCCTATTACATATGAGTACCTATGCACGTTATCCAACATTTTAGCAAAAGTACACAGAGAGCGTTGCACAATCAGTTTGATGGTCGAGGCAACAATGTGATTAATAATGTAACAAAAAGTACTGTCGATAGAGGTGAAATAACAAAGTAGGTGAAAAGACTGGATGCAGGGCAGTCTGATTGGTTGATAAATTACTCATATGGCTGAAAAATGTGCACATTAAAGTGTTTATGTAGTTGATGCGTAAGCAGAAGTATATGAATGTATGTATGTATGAGATGCGTTTCTCTATTAGATAAAGGCTGAAAAAGAAAAATTTCTCAAAAAAAAAAAAAATGAAGTAGTTAGGTTTTGCAAACTCAGCAAAGCAGCATAGTAATAGGCAGTGTAATGGCATGACAGCTAACATATCGCTGCCTTACAAATTGGTCAGTTTTCAATTTTTTTTCCATTTCATTTTCACATTGATTTTCTGGCCCTTTCTACTACAGCCACTTGTAGATCTCACCTCGCATGCATACTTTTAGGTGTTTAGGCATTTGCCTGTGGTTTTGTTATTTTTTACTGTGGTAGCCAGTGCTTTTTGCACTGCTTGCAACAGTTTTATGCTGTGTTTTGTAATCTTGCAGATGTATTTCGAAAGACAGCTTGATAAACTGCCAGCAGACGAAACCTCATTCGGTCTGCGCTTTGGGTCAAGCAAGCATTGCACGAAAATTTCCGTTTTTTTTTCGCACAAACAAGTGCAGTAATATGTAGCTTTGTTTTCTGGCTACTCGAATTCTGGTTGCTCTGATTTTAACNGTAGATCTCACCTCGCATGCATACTTTTAGGTGTTTAGGCATTTGCCTGTTGTTTTGTTATTTTTTACTGTGGTAGCCAGTGCTTTTTGCACTGCTTGCAACAGTTTTATGCTGTGTTTTGTAATCTCACAAATGTATTTCGAAAGACAGCTTGATAAACTGCCAGCAGACGAAACCTCATTCGGTCTGCGCTTTGGGGCAAGCAAGCATTGCACGAAAATTTCCGTTTTTTCGCACAAACAAGTGCAGTAATATGTAGCTTTGTTTTCTGGCTACTCCAATTCTGGTTGCATTTTTCTTTTTCATTCGCTCTTTAGCTCCCACTCTGCACTTAAATCCATTGGTGTTCAGTTGATTCTGCTAAAAATGCTCTTACTATTTTCTTTTGCCCGCTTAGTTACATAGTGGCATACTTTTTGTGGCCACAATGGAACTATTATCCGTCAGATATGCCAGCCATTTTGTGAAATGATGAAGCTCTGATTTTAACCTTTTTGTGTTTGCTTTTTGCATGTCTTCTGCTGTTGTTTGTTGTTCACAAATGATCACTCATTCGTAGAGCACGAGTAACCGGTTGCACGAGGTCGTATTCTTTTGTGTGTAACTAAATTGTTCTCGATTCCGGGCATACTTAGGACTGCTGCCTCGGGTGTTATTTAAATCATGGTTGTATCGAGCAAGTCTTTAGCGACGAAGTCCTTGTTCTTGTTCACTTTTCTATGGGATTCATAAAACTCAAACATACCTAAAGTTCCGCAAAGCTCGAAAATATTTCCGAAAAGTTACAAAAAATTCAGAAAGCTCCTACAAAAGTTCAGAAAAAAAACAACATGAAAACAACGCAGTTCCGAAAATGTTTAAGATAACTCCAAAAAATCACGGACACTCCGAAAAAAATGACCGAGCCCAAGGTTTTGTTTTGCTTCAAAAAAAAAAACGAAATGTTATAAAACTATCTCAGAGAAATCATAAAAATTCACGAAATCTGCCGAAAAATTAAAAAGTCCCTAACAATTTCTAAGNTACAAAAGTTCAGAAAAAAAACAACATGAAAACAACGCAGTTCCGAAAATCTTTAAGATAACTCCAAAAAATCACGGACACTCCGAAAAAAATGACCGAGCCCAAGGTTTTGTTTTGCTTCGAAAAAAAAAACGAAATGTTATAAAACTATCTCAGAGAAATCATAAAAATTCACGAAATCTGCCGAAAAATTAAAAAGTCCCTAACAATTTCTAATAAAAGCCAAAAAAACATAAATTATTTAATTTTATGTTTCAGTTCCTAAAAATATAAAAACTATTTATGTCTTTTTGATTTCAAATTATAAAAAGAGTTTTTACAGTTTCTGAGAAATCCTGATATTTATGGGTCGATATTGTCTGCTGAAGCAGAAAGCGAAGAATTCAGCGAAAAGTTGTTAAAAAGACTGAAAAACCACGAATCACATTTTTTTTTAACAATGCAAAGTACGTCAGTGATTCAGATTAGTCAACAAATTATCAGTAACGATTCTGAAAAATCCGAGAGATCCAGCTGATTGGCTTTTATTTTGCTGTTATTTTGATATATTGATTACGTTCAAATTGCATTTATTTAATTTATTAAAATTGCAATTAAATCAAGCTATTTTACTAGTATTATAAATGTAAAAATTTGTGATTTAGTAAGTGAGTTTGTGAGTGTGTTTGTTACTACTTCACGTTAAACTGGACTTAAATAAATTTTACGCACATAAACTATAAGTTCAATGAAATTTTACAGAATGGGTGCCAAGCGAACCGGATTTAAATAAAAACTCTTTTCGAAAGATGTTCTAAATTTAATAGGGTTGCCACCTGTTAAAACGTCAACTTACATTTTTTAAGTTTAAGAAAATTTTTTTTAAGAAAAGTTTTTAAAGAGGGTTGCCACCAGTTTAAAAGTTAAATAAAATTTAATCAAGAAGTTAAATGAAATAATACTTCATGCATATGAAAAGAACAATGTTTAAGGAAGCTTTATTTTGAAATTATTTTAAACAGTTTTAAGAAAGCTCTATTTAAAATTTTTTATTGAAAGTTGCCACCTATTCAAAAGTCAAATTCATTTTGAAAAAATATTACAATATGGATGTCACACAAAAGAAGAGGGAGCCACCTTCCTAAAATATCGAGAACAATTTAAGTGAAATTTCAATCAAATTTTTCTGTTTGAACTAAATGAAATATACATGCATACATAGTATATAATAATCAGATATTTATATGAGACAATAACAGTTGGTATATGCTTCAATCAGATATATTTTTCAAAAAAAAAATTTACACCTATAANCAATCAAATTTTTCTGTTTGAACTAAATGAAATATACATGCATACATAGTATATAATAATCAGATATTTATATGAGACAAAAAAAGTTGGCATATGCTTCAATCAGATATATTTTTCTAAAAAAATTTACACCTATAGNCTAAATGAAATATACATGCATACATAGTATATAATAATCAGATATTTATATGAGACAATAACAGTTGGTATATGCTTCAATCAGATATATTTTTCAAAAAAAAAATTTACACCTATAAACGTGCATAATTTGAAAAATTTGTTTATAGCACAACGAGTAGCTCGAAATGTAAGTTGTTTAGAATCATTACTTTAAACCGAGTTTCACACGAGTGGAGATGTGGTCAAAATCTAGTAATGACATATTTTAATTGCCTAATTAAAAACTAACACATTTCAAGTTCGCTTAGTAGACATTGAAGTGAATTCGTAATCACCGAAAAATAATTAACTTTAAAATTTTCAAATCATCAAATTTCCAATTATAAATAATAC
>NW_016160094.1:0-2953 GCF_001687245.7 Rhagoletis zephyria | reverse complement strand
TAAGAAAGTGTTATAATTATATTACCATAGACCTTCGCGATTATATAACTAGATTTGGAAAGTTCTAGATCAACATTTTATAATATTTTAAGCATAGGAGCAGATGGAATTTTATTTTCAACAAAATTTTGATCTATGATTATGTACAAAGACAGTTATGTAAGCCGTTTTGGTTGGCATTTTAGTCATAGCTATGGTTGCTTCAAGACCACTGTGAATACCACATTTGCTTGCCGGTATGTGTTTATGTGTGCGCNAATTAACTTTAAAATTTTCAAATCATCAAATTTCCAATTATAAATAATACCACATTTGCTTGCCGGTATGTGTTTATGTTTATGTATTATGCTAATTAAATTATTTGGCAGTATTGCCGCAGTAGTGGCAGCAGCAGTGATTGATGATAATGTGCTAATTATAAATAACACAAAATATATTTGAACTTCCCTGCGGCATAACTCAGAACAACAATAGCAAAAAGAACATTAAATTAATTCAAATACGGAATAGGAGCGGAATATACAATCAAGGACAAGTAAATCCGCACAGCCAACCACTGAACCGAACGGTAAAATTTAAGAAGTGCTTGCCTTCATTTTGAGCTTATCAAATGCCCGCTTGACTCTGGCCAAAGAAAACATAAAATTAAATCATCACAACTAATAAGCAGCAACTAATTTAAAATTATTCCTTACATTGCATACGAAAATATGTACTTAAGAGCCACTACGCCAGCCATTAGCGCCATTCGAACATTTCACAATGCAAAACTAATGAAGAACTTAGTAGGGAGCCAAAAAGCGCGTAGAAGCTAATTACACACGCACAGAATGCATAAATCTGAAGTGGGAGATACTAAATGGATTTTTTGTGCTTGCTGTTAGATCATTCGAATTTAGCTCAAGGATAAGCAACAAAAATTGCCCGTCTGTCTGCCGCAGACTATTTTACTATTTTACTATTTGACTATTTGACTGTGGCAGCCGTTACACCCGATTCGTTTCCATCTACATACTTACATACTTATCTGTCTGCCATTCTACTAGCTCATTCTTTATTCAAGTAGCGCTTTGTTGTTGTTTTCCTCATTTACTCGCATTGAATGTTTACTGCGCTAATGTACCGAAATGCGCTCGAAATTTTTAGCGCGTAAATTAATTTTGTAGATAATGGAAAATTTTATAGCGACAAATCCCGAGTGTGTGCTTAGTTTATTGCGCCACTTCAACACTACAAATTATTACAACAACATTGAAATTACAACGTTTTCCAAAACAGAAGTGTGTATGCTGCCCTGCAGGGAAATTTAGGCGTTTCAATTTTTAGCGAATTGCACAGAAAATTGCACTCTCTTCAGTACTTTTCAACCGAATTATAGAAATGAGGCAGGTAATGTTTTGAGAAGTGCAGATGCTTTCCATGGATTCATACTTTTTCTAGCCTTATTTAATAAATTTTATAAAACACATTTATTTCGGTTTAAGTTCGTTTTTATTTGTTTCGAAATAGTACCGAATTTCAGAAATACGTACTAGTTACATACGTAAAATATGCTTAATGTGCTCTTATAACTCATCCATCACAAGACCTCGTCTAAAACTCTAATAAGACCCAATAGTTTCAGGAATGGCAGGGAGTGAATATATATATATATATATATAGCCTTGGGTCAAAGGCTCTCCCAAATGTACTTGTCTTTGAAGGATACACAGTAAGATTGCTTATGCCGTACTGCAGTATCTACAGGAGTTGGGTTAGGTTACCGTAAGGTGGTTGTTCATCTTTTGTAATACCAATTTCACCGATAACTGCCATGCCATAGTGAAAAAGATGTGTGCCTAGAAGAAAATTTCCCAGCAGGTAAATGTCTGTCATTACAAAGCATAACATAAGATAACATAAAATAACAAAACATAACATAACATAAAATAACATAACGTAACATAACATGCCATAACATACCATTATAGAACATAACAGAACACAACATAACATAACATAATATAATATGACATAACATAACATAACATACCAGTTTTCAATTTTACCTTTTTCTTTATTTATATCACTTTCTATCCAACTTTCTAACTATCTTTTTTTGCCTCTATAGTTTCTCTGTGTTTATTTTTATTTTTATCTTTATCTTTTCCTTCACCTTTATCCTGATCTTTATCTTCATTCATTTGTTCATCTACATATCTGTGGAATTTTGACAAAACAACCCTGTGTGTCTTTCTGTAGGAATCTAGAGTAAATTATAGGGAACTTCCATTTAAAAATTTGTCATTTTTATTTAACTTCCACTAAGATATCATCTTGAACTACTCCTATTAATGAAGAAACACAAAAATATCATTCGAGAACTTAATAAATTAACCTATAAAATAAATTCAAAAACTCAATAAATTAATTTATGAAATAATTAAATTATTTACATATAAGTAAAAGTGACATGCTATGCAGTGCAGGGCAAAGTATGCATAACTGTGCTATTAATCAACATAAATCGTATGCACGTTTCTTTCAGTCAGTATCAATATTAAATCATGCATTTAGGAGGCATTTCCGCTCCAACCATGTATGTACATTAGGGTGTTCCAAAGTTCATGTGAAAAAGTAAAGTCCGAATTTTTATGCTCTCACCCCTAGGATTATTCTATACCGAAAAAAGGATACCCTTACTTTTTTTATTTTGAAATAAAAAAATAATTAGAGGTGGCTCAAAGCGCCCTAAGTTTTCCATGTACTTTATATGGGAAAAGAACAACTTTTCGTAGAAATGGCATAAAATAGTTAAAAATCTGTACTTTTCCACCAGAAAACTCTGTTTATCTGCAGGATATTCCCAGTAATAATACCCCATTGTTCATTTAACCATTTTTTTATTGCAACTATAATTTATAGGTCCGCCAAAAACGCACAAAAACCCCAAAAAATGCAATGGGGCGACCAA
>NW_016160093.1:69446-70494 GCF_001687245.7 Rhagoletis zephyria | reverse complement strand
CTGGCTATCCTTCCCTGTCCACCAGAAGTTGAGTAAACACGTCTATTTTTAATATAGCGGTATTTTTAGAAAATTTTAATAATTCTTCCAAATTTATATGCAGAGTAACCTTTCAGCAAGAAAATTGAATTTTTGAAAAATAGGCGTGGAGGCGCATTCAGCCACAAACTAACTAAGCCCTCCCTGCCTTCCCTGTTCTCATATAATATATCACCAGTTCATTACAATATATATATTTTCACCTCCATGCATACTTCTTTATGATTTCTTAATGTACTTTATTGCATGATTAAGACCGTGATTAAATCACCTACAAACGCCTAAGAAAACAGATTTCTATTGAGACAGCATTCAGGTGAAGTAATCTTAGCATTGTCGCTTAGTTAAATGTTTCAAGGTCAAAATCACAGACACCTCTTGTCATGTGAACTATACAGTAATTATTTATCAAGAAATTACAATAAATTTAAACCAATTCAAAAAGAGGCGGCGTATAAATACATAAAAGAATTAAGGAAAAAATGTTTGAAATTAAGTAGCTAAAATAAATGTCAGCAATAAATTAAATGAAGAGAAAAAACGGTGTTAGGGAAAATCTCACAAATCCAGCGCAATGCGGTGAGCGTGAGCTCCAGTGGTGCCGAAGTGTTGATTTCAAAAACAAAAAACAAAATAATTGTTTTTACTATTGTCAACAGCGTGTTTGGGAAATAATTTCGAAGCATGCCGTTTTCAATGCCACACAAGCGCATAGGTAAATGAGTAGAGCAGTCAGAGGCACGCTTAAAAATTCATATAAATAAACATACATATGTATGTACATATTTATTTACATATATGTACATGCCACTTTGCATACAATGCGTTCGAAATTAAACAGCCGCGCACCATTTTTGCAATTTTTATATATACATATTATTTTTATTTTAAATATTTTTTGCTTGTTTTCTGACTTGAAAATCTCTGCTCTGCCTACCGACTTCTGGATGACCTTTGTTACAGCGTAAGCGCCTAACGCCGTTAGGAGTAAAACACACTTTTTTTTTTT
>NW_016160093.1:0-61669 GCF_001687245.7 Rhagoletis zephyria | reverse complement strand
TATATTCCGGTATTTCGTGACCCAAAAAAAGGGGGCCCGGGATGGCATTGGTGTACACTGAGTGCTGCCATGTGGGATATTTAAATAACTTTTCTTAGGCCATCACCATCGGAAGCAGCATCCTCTCACCGTTGGCCAGCGGCACCAAGCAACTCACACCGATACTCTCGCCATTGGATAGATACACTTACCGCAGCGATACCGTTATCTGGAGCTAGCAAACGATCGGCAAATGTAACTGCTGCCTCACACCTAAAAATTAAGTTTTCCATTATAGTGGGCCTCACCTTAGAAATGTATTATCCGACATAAAAATTACAACAACAACACGATATGTATACAATTTTCTTTTGTAATTTTTATTATTGCATTTTCAAAACATTTCATTTGCATTCGTCTCAATTTCACCCAGTTCTTCTTTATTGAATTGTGCTTTGTAATGCTTTTCACTTAAATTATACTCAAAATCAGTAAAAACATATGACTGTATGTGTGTATTATATAATATGTCGCATTTTGAGACATTTTAGCATACTTTGAGAATTACCAATGTATGACTTTAAAATATATGTATGTTCGCATTTGTGTATTTTACTATGGCCGCTAATAAATTATATATATGATGAGATAAATATAATCTTTTGTTATGGATTTGAGTGCGATTAGAATTGATATACATATGTAAATATATATTGTACATTGCACATAAATTTATAATATATTTTTANTTAAATATAATCTTTTGTTATGGATTTGAGTGCGATTATAATTGATATAAATATGTAAATATATATTGTACATTGCACATAAATTTATAATATATTTTTATAACGGAAAAATTACAAGTTCGCTTACTGATTTGAGTTTGCTACAAAAACGCAATGATACTCTTTTATTTTAATCCGAACTGCCTTGAAGTTATCGCTTGCTCTTTTCATTAGATGTTTTCCGCAATTGCTTTACATTTTTCAGTATTCCTTTGGCACATGCATTTACAAATTTTTCCATTGGATTGTTTACAAAGCATTGCTTATTTTGCAACAACATAAAATTGTATATTTTCTCAAATCAGCACTTTAACGGGAGCTTTTTATTTTCGGTGTCAAGAAAAAGGAATATATTTCATTTTTAAAATACCCAAAATTAATGCTTGTTCACGGTTGCTCTTTTGTCCATCTGTTGTGTGCATATTCATTGATAATTCGCCATTATTATTCTGATTGCATATTGTNTTTTACAAAGCATTGCTTATTTTGCAAAAACATAAAATTGTATATTTTCTCAAATCAGCACTTTAACGGGAGCTTTTTATTTTCGGTCTGAAGAAAAAGGAATATATTTCATTTTTAAAATACCCAAAATTAATGCTTGTTTAAAACAATACATGTTCACAGTTGCTCTTTTGTCCATCTGTAGTGTGCATATTCATTGATAATTCGCCATTATTATTCTGATTGCATATTGTTACTATGTTATTTTAAAGTATTGAGAATTTAATATTGAGAATTTATAATTTGAATATTGAATATTGATTATTAAGTATTGAGTATACAAGTTTAACTGTGAAAATTTGAAAAGTTTACTAGATATACTATTTGATGTTAAGTTCTGCAGTTTTTTTATATGTCCATATGTATTTTTTCTAGTTTTTGTGTTTTTTTTTTTTTTTGGTTTTATGTATATTACAAAGTGTTACTCACATTACATTAGGTAATAAACTAAATAGCTTAGTTTCTTCTTTTTCAAGCTGTTCTTGTGTATGTTTCTTCAATGATATTTTTGATTACTAGCACTAGTTTTTCACAGTTTCTACATCTACATACATATACAAACATATATACATACATATAAAGTAAATTCTAGGTTAAATAGCTTGTTTACTTTAGATATTATTAAGTCCATATATTTTGATCACATTACTTGGATATTTTGTAAAAAAAATTTTAAACAGCTTAGACTACTCTACATATATATGTACAAACATATTTACAGAATTATGTTTTATTGATTACACTGACTGAGAGAACTCAGTAAACTCCAATTCTCTTAAAAATAATACGAATATGTTGCATACAAATTTTGTATCGCTTAATTAATTTTTTTTTTCTTCTTTTTAACCAGTTTGCTCCGCCCACTATAAAAATCTTTCCATTGAATAATAAGTTTTTTATCTTTCAATGCTGATCGCCAGTAAAAGCTTGACAAAATGTATTCTTCACACAGCGATGAAAATTGCATCACATTCTTTTCTAGTGAGCTTGAATTACTCGCAGTTCCACAATTGAAAATCTAATATCGGCAACTCTGCGTGACATATTTCATTTAAGACTGAACTATATTTTTCTTTTCCACATTAGACATCCTTTGTATTAAAATTATTTCTATTCTTGAGAAATTTTATATGTAGTAGGGTATATGTATTATTCTTAATACTTGTGTATGTATTTATTATTTATAGTTTAAGTCAATAGTTGTTATTCATAAATACTACATAAATATTTCTACTACTTTGTTTAATAATATATTTTTCTTACTAATTTACATACATATGTTTTACATAACTTACTTGCTGATTGCTACAAACTTCAACCGATATTTTAATCGGCTATNGTAAAATGTATTCTTCACACAGCGATGAAAATTGCATCCCATTCTTCTCTAGTGAGCTTGAGATTTGAATTACTCGCAGTTCCACAATTGAAAATCTAATATCGGCAACTCTGCGTGACATATTTCATTTAAGACTGAACAAAATTTTTCTTTTCCACATTAGACATCCTTTGTATTAAAATTATTTCTATTCTTGAGAAATTTTATATGTAGTAGGGTATATGTATTATTCTTAATACTTGTGTACGTATTTATTATTTATAATTTAAGTCAATAGTTGTTATTCATAAATACTACATATTTCTACTACTTTGTTTAATAATATATTTTTCTTACTAATTTACATANCTTGAGAAATTTTATATGTAGTAGGGTATATGTATTATTCTTAATACTTGTGTATGTATTTATTATTTATAGTTTAAGTCAATAGTTGTTATTCATAAATACTACATAAATATTTCTACTACTTTGTTTAATAATATATTTTTCTTACTAATTTACATACATATGTTTTACATAACTTACTTGCTGATTGCTACAAACTTCAACCGATATTTTAATCGGCTATTTCTATTTAATTGTATTTGCTATTTATTTTATTAGAAGCTTATCTACTTACAATGTATTAAGTTTTTTTCTTATTTACTTATTTCCTTGCTTATTAGCTATTTTTTACTACCACGGTATACTTTATTACACCTCCTTTTGTTAGCAGTATCTTCCTTGTCTTCAGTTTAACTCGTATCATACCCTCTATTTTTATTTAATTTTAATTGTTTTTATATTGTCTTACTAAGAAAATCTTAGTACTGTTAAAAATTGCAAATATATGAATTTCTATATATAAGTACATACATACTTTTTCAATTATTTTCAAATTTTGTTGTCTATTATAAGCCTATTGACTATATTTGGTGGTTATAGTTCACATTTTTTTCTTTTGGTTTATCTGCTACTTTATAAAAACCCTATTATGACAAGAAAAGTTACTATCCGTTCAGNCATGCATACTTTTTCAATTATTTTCAAATTTTGTTGTCTAATATAAGCCTATTGACTATATTTGGTGGTTATAGTTCACATTTTTTTCTTTTGGTTTATCTGCTACTTTATAAAAACCCTATTATGACAAGAAAAGTTACTATCCGTTCAGTTAGGGAATTTTCACTGCATTTACTTATACTTGAAAAGCTCAAACCGAATTTCCAACAGGCATTAAAGTGACAATGAAGTAATGCCATTCATCCTTATCTTTATGATTATAAGTATCGTCATACCCAGTGAGAAAATAAGGCATTATAAAAAACAATTCTGTGATTATTTTAAATATGTACCAAATTAAATACCAATTATTTTAATATTAAATAAGTATTCAATAAAATATAATATGTACATATGTTATTATACATATATGTATATTCGAGTGGTCCAATAAAAATTAAAAATTTCCGAGATAGGGGTTTGGGGGACCTTCCAAAATTTTACCTCTTGCCGAAGAAGGTACTGACACCAATCTTTTCGTTCCCAAGCATACATTTTGAGGATGCCTATGAAATCTTTATATTTTACTCTAGAAGAATTTTGTACACTTATTAACCAAACAATTGGTTAAGCAGCCTAAGAATATTTCAACACAACATGGCACCTGTAGCTTTTTATAAAAAATAATCAATAGTTTTGTCAGTTTCCATGCGATTCAGTGTCGCATATCAAGGTCAGTGAGCCCTCTTTATTGGTTACCGTAGAAAATTGAAAGTTGGTAAAGATATTAAAAAAATATTAAAATGAAACAACTAGGCCACGTTTTCTACGATGGCACTTTTTTCGTCATACAAAACTTGAACCACTATAATGTAGATATATAGTTTATATACATTAGACCGCACAGTTCACCGTACACCGTACTTTTGCCAGCAATTTCGACAAAAAACAAAGTTTTCCTTTCGGGTTTTTATATTTTTCGTCACACTTCGGCATTTAAAGTCCGATCTTACAGTATGATATATCGTTTTTGTCTTTTTTGTTTCAAAGTTCATTGAAGTACGTCGTTCTAGTACTTACCCACTAGATCTCAGTTCTTATTACCCTAACGTACCGCCCTAATGCCAGTAAATTAAAGCTCACCAAAAAGCATTAAACTATTGCTATGGAGCTATTTTGAATAAATCAGCAGAAGCCTACATAGCTTTTAAAGGAGATTTGTTTACAGATTTATAAAACATTTCCGATCATTCAAGGAGGCGTAGTAGTCTGTTTTTGCCGCCTTAACTCACAATATCTACAAATCCCCTTTGAAAACTAAAATTTTTATTTCTTCTCCACAGATGTAGCTCAGAGTTTTAATAATCTTTTTTTTGCAATAATATATCCAGAAAATGTGCTCCAGAAATCCGTTTGACTATGGGACAGAATTACTCCGTAGCAATTTAGCTTGCAGTTCAAATAAATGTGTGCCTGAAAGCAGACTGGGATTCGATAATCGCGGCAATCCAGTGTATCTATGTGTGGAATAATGCTACAGCCGAAATGTAGGCAACAGAAATTAACCTTCTCAGTAATCTAACTTGCAGCCAACTAAAGGTCTGATTATGCATACTTCGCATAACTTCGCATAACCATTTGTACCAGTGCAATAAAAATGTAACTTAAAGAAATGTGAAGCAAAATCTAAACTCAACAGATCGCTACGTTTTTAAAAGCTCTGCTAATTTATGGGTAACGGAATACATACAAAATACATACAGAGTACGTACGAAATTACAATTTGAAGTTCATGCGAGGTTGAGCGAATTTATGCGAAGTATGCATAATCAGACCATAAGTATTCATTGATACATATCTTCATACATACATACATATGTACATTCTAATTAAATTAACCTCTTAGTTGCCCTTGAGCAATGCATGTCACGTGAATGCCTAAAATTTCCACTCGACTAGTGTATTAAAACGGAAAAACGTTGCAGCACTGTATAGTTTTCGACGATTTTCGTCGTTTACTTATTTCGGCGCGACAGTAGATAATGCCAATGTTGTCGAGTCGTACAATTTAGCCTATTTTAAAACTTACGGAGTGTGCTGCATAAAACAGAAAGCGATTAGGAGAAAGCACCTCCGTACTACCTACATAACCCGGACATATTCTAATTTAAACTGCTATAAACATTTTGTATTAATTTCCTACCCGAATTCCTATTTTTAAAATGTCTCTGCTTGACAGTAAGGGGCCATTCTCTCTCAGCTTTTGTCTTCCGAACCACTGTAGTGTTTTTTCAGGCGGAAGTGATGTCAATAGATTGGACCATAAAACTGGTAAAGTGTCATAAGATAACCCAAGCTGATAACTAAGTCTTCGCTGACAGCCAGACGGCAATCATATCCCTTACAAAGCAGTCGATACACTGCCATGAAATGCCGCATATCTCTTAAAGAGATGGCTGAGGAATTTCGCTTAAACGTGATATGGGTTCCGGGACACTGCGACTTTGAGGGGAACTGTAAGGCGGATGAACTGGCGCGACTTTACCACACACTGTTTATTGAGAATATAAATTATGAAATAGGAATACCCTTACAAACTAGCAAGCTACTTATTTCCGAGAGGCTCACTAAAGTAGCAAACGACAGATGGCATGATAAAATAACTTGCAAAACTGCCAGACAGTATTATGGCCGACAAGCATGTCTATCGACTTGGCGTACGATTACATGTCTTCTGTAGAAGTTGCTAAGATAAGGAGGAGGAGTAAACGATACTGCCCTGCCCTATCCTTCGTCTCCATTCTAGCTAGACAATTCTTCGATAACTTGGAAGACCTTAGATGCATGAAAATCAGGGATCTTCTAAAATATCTGCGAGAGTCTAAATGGTTTTAGGCAGCATTGTGAGTTGCTGACCCCACATGCGGCAACGCAATGAGCCTTGAGCCTAAGTGAGTCGTCTAGAGGACCGCAACAACCTAACATAACCTAAGTGGACATTCGGGCATTAAGCAAGCAGAGTTTCAGTCATTTTCAACCTCCCTCTCTGTTTCTCAGCAAAAGAAAGCATTGGTATTTTTTTGCAATCTGTTAATGTTTTTCTGACGTAATTATCATGCAGCATTCATGGAGAGAGAGATCGAGACGTGTTTCTCAATGCCGGAGGATAGTACGATACCCTTTTCTCTGAAAAGATTATACAACGCTGATTTGGCCGAGGCTTAGTTCTAAAGTAATTACAACCCTTACACAATGTTGAATTCTGAAGTCTTCACTTATCTCTTAGGGAATATGCCTCGGTATTCCAAGTCATATTACTTGCAGCCCTCAAGGAGAGAGACAACATGGTGGAAAATAGGTCAAATAGTATTTCCTCAAATGTGCTCAAGACATTCGGGCTGATTCAGAACAGAAACTCCCTGGGAGTTTTCTCTCCTTCCCCTTCCACCTATCATGAATAAAAATTCCCTGACGATTTTTTATATTAATTGGCGGAGTTGAGCTGTTAAAAAAGAGTCAAACAGCTTTTTCGAAGTTCGAATTTCCTCCTCCCAAATTTTAGGGGAAAATGCTACTCCCTGGAAGTTAAATATTGGAGGATTTCTTTGTCGGGAGAAAAAAAATTCCCGGAGACTAAACATCTTGGGAGTATTCCTAATTGGGCTGTATGATCAGCTCTGTTTTGGCAAATTACTTTGGTAAATATAGCGAACTAGTTTTACTTTAAATAAGTGACAGATCGCATGGGAAATAACGATAATAAGATTTCTGCTCATTTGAATAAAAAGGGCTGAGTCAGACAGTTCAGCAATAGTAATTCTACCTGCAGCTATTAAAGCCATCTTTAGAAATTATATAAATGAAATATTCATCACAGACTAGAAGAGATGGAGGGGCTAAAGGCTATTCGTGGAACAAACATTTGTGCTTCAGCCATAAAATTCATATAAAATTTAATATGTATAAAAGTTAACTATTCTCAAAATAGTAGAATGATCTACCCTTGAGGAGTACGGGAGTATAAATGACAAAATAGTATGTGGTAAAAACTGCCATAATAGTGCTTTTTGCAAAACTGAAATGGGTTAACATATTTTGAGTTTATGTATGAGGACATTAGCTCTGAATTGATGCTCTGAAATATTTTCTCTATATTACAATTTCATGTTGAGATATTGCTCCAATTATGGCAGAGTATCTTGTTATAAATAAGTCAGACATTTTAGATTTCGAATTATTGCTTTCCGTGCGAGAGGCATTTAAAATAATGAAAATTTAGAAAAACTATCAAAACTTGTATTAAAAATCAAACAAATATATAAATAACTAACGAAAATTAAAACACAAACAAAATTTTATATTTAATAAATTCATTCGATTATATTTATTGTTTTAAATTGAATAATTAATTGTTCGCATTATATGTATGTATGAATCTATGTAAATATTTACGTGTTTGCCGGTAGGCATGTACATATTTATATATGTATGCATGTAATTTATGTATACAATTTACAATACACAAACGCAGGCCCGGACCTATGTAAACATAATTTACACAATTTGTTCCACTTTTAATCGTAATTCACAAAATCAATACGCTTATTTATCTACTTAAAATTATTTTATGCAGCTCATTACTTTTAACTAAATTTGATAAATTCGAACACAGCGTGACATACATGCATATTTGTTATGAAAATGCCGGCAAATCTGCGCTAAGGTTTTTTTCTTTTAAAACCAACTACGAAGAAAATGGAGAAAAGTGAATATAACCGCTAAATATTTAAGGGTTATTAAAAAAGTAAAATAAAAATTATTACAAAATTTGGCATGATTGAGCAAAGTGTAGTGTATTGAAGCAAGTTTTAGAAGTACATATGTACATATATAATTTTTAAAATCTTATGTTCACGAATTCATTATAAAAAAACTTATTTTAGTGAAATAAATTAAAAAATAATAATTTTGAAATAAAGAAATTTAAAAAAAGTAAGAATAATTAATTTTGGAATTTTAAATTTTATATCTTAAAATTATTGCAACATGAATGCATGTGTGTATTAAAAAACAAAAGTTGTATTAGGAACCAAAAAAAAAAAAAAAAAAAAAATTAATAAAGTCAAAAGCTTATACGCTGGCATATGTAGTATGCCTAAAATATTTTTTCTAGAAAGTAAATTGTATTTATTAGAATTTATTAAAATTACAGCAGTGTTTGTTGCAGTGTGATTTTACGTTTTTTGTTTTTCTTTTTTTTAATATGTTATTATTTTACAGGATATGCTTCAAGAAATGTTTTTGTGATGCATGGCAATGAAATTTTACTTATTACTTATTTATTTTTATTATTATTTATAATATTTATGTGTCAACATAAACATAAGTATGCATTTATTTACATTGAATCAAAGGCAGTTTAATGTAAAAATTTACTAAAAGCAGTAAAACTAAATATATGGAAGATTTTATTTGTATGTCAAGAATGTGAGCGAAAATTGATTTAAAATTTTTCAATGAATTTTGAAGGTATGATTCTTAAAAATTTTTGACATACATATATATGTATACATATATGCAAAAATCTATATATAGTCTTTTGCATTCTTTATATATTTTTGAATATTTAAATTTTAAAGTATTTCAGTAAATTATTTCGTTACAATTTGAATAGTTCAACAAAATGTTACTTATGCTTACTTTTTTTAATCAATGTTTTTTTAATATTTTTTATTCCTATAATTATATTGTAATCATTTAAATTTTTTTTCCAGTACTTCATTTCATTTCTTTATTTTTATGCCATTGAAACTCATTTACTAGCTACATGGTTTATTTTGTTTGTAACTTACAACAATTACACTAAATTATATAAGTAAAACTACTTCAGAAGCACTCATACACATACAAACATAATTCTGAAATTTAGTCTAAAGTGCGCTCACAAAGTTTTTCACAAGAAAATGAGCGTAAAGTCATGCCGGTTGAGCGAAGAGAGCAAGAAAAATATGGTGACATATCAGGTTTCTTAAAATTTCTTAGCAAATAATCATTATTTCAAAATTGTTTAAGGAATTTTTTTTAAGTTTGGCCTTATTTCAAAAATAAACTCAAAATTGTTTTTGCAAACTTTAAAACAAACTCATTGACATTTCAATAACTTTCTTTATTTCCAATAAAAGTTTCGCACTTTTTCTTGAAAATAAAAATTAAGGAAAACGAAAATTTGTGTTAAAATCTCACTTTATAAAGCTTTTTAAACTATTTTATTTTTTTCATGAATAAGGGCATAAGTATTTAGTTGAATAGCACATACTGTAAGATGTTACTTTCTAATTTTTTCAGATTTGCAAGATTAAAAAAAAATTGGAAAACTTGATTTTTACTACCACAAAATTAGCTTACTACTTTTATTCGTGCATTTAAACCATCAAGTCGAATTTTTTTTTAACGCTTATAAGTCAATTTTTGTCTCTGAAAAATTATAAACACAAATTCTCCTGAAACTCTCTATAATTAATTAAGCCCGTTTTTGAATGTTTCAGAATTAAAAAAAATATTAACTAAAAAGATCGGCATCTTTACGTCTTCAATTAAGCTTCAAAATTTTTATTTCCATTTTTTAATTTGTTATATTTTTCCAAAAAAAAAAAATTGAAAATTTTATTGGAATTGTTTTACTCTGTAGTGTTAGAATTACAAGCATATACACAAACTTGTTGTCCCGCAAATAATTTAAATTTTTCCGAAAAGTCGAATAAATTTTTGTATTGAAATTTTTGGAAAAAATATTTTTGAAATTAACTAATCAAGCTCTATGGAAAAATAGATTTTTCTTAAAAAAAGAAATGAGAGATAATTTTTTTCTATTATTTTTTTTTTTTTTAAACACACAGCTTTCAAAAAATTTCGCACAGTTTGTTTAAAGAAATCTTTTTTGAACTAAAACAATATAAGCCCATGACTTTGATTTTTTTATGAAAAGGTTCTTTTATGAAAAGGTGTGGCTATCTAAATCTTTTCCTTTTTGTTTACTTATGTATTTGTACTTCATCTTTCAAAATGATTTTCAAATTTCCAACCTTTCTTCTTGCTCTCTCCACCTTTGCATGGTAGTCAAAAAGTGACTTCTCTTACAATATACACACAATCGATATATGTTTTATTCATATTCAGTTAAAATTATAATCTATATAATGCAGCACAATGTTTGCCGCCTGCTGTGTGGCGCCACATTCGCCAAGATCCTCTGCGGTACAGCCCGGGCGTATGAGTAACCTTCAAAGACAGTAGAACGGCCGGGCTTGCTCGATGCTCTGCTTCCCAATGCTTTCACTTTCATATGAAATTCTAAATTCTACGCCACACGCCTCCTCCTTCCCTCGCCGTCGACGATGCCGCCGCAGCCACCGCCGCTCCGCGCCACTCCACTTACTTCCACTTCTAGCTCCAAAAATCCACCATATTGACTAGTTTGCATTTTTTGAGCTCAAGTTTGGTGGGACGCGCGCGAAGTCAAGCCCTTCCGAAGATCGCTGACACGTCGCCCGTCGATTGTGAGTGTGACATATTGTTGCTGGCACTGCTGCCCCCGCCGCCACCGCCGCTGTGACCATTACTATTACCTCCACCAACACCACCAGCGCCGCCGCCGTGGTGCGCCACATTTCCCAGTGTTGTGCTCTGATGCATGAGGTGATTATGCACGCCACTGCCACCGCCGCCGCTACCACCTAAGCCCAAGCCATATTTGCTTGATGTTGTGGCAATGGTGCCGCTTGTAATGAGATGCTTGCGCGCTGCGGTGCCGCTATGCGTTAGCCCATTTGTGCCGTAAATGCTGCGATGCAACGCATATTGCGGCACCGCATCCAAATCGGACACAGACGAGGTGATCTTCGAGCGTACGGCAACCTTCTGCATGCTGCTGTACTTGTCGCTGGCGCTGAGCTTGATGTCGGGCAGATGACCAGAGGAGGCGGCGTGGTGTGCGTGATGCGCCAGCCCGCCGTTGGCGCGTGATTGTGTGGTGGTGGTAGCTTTGCTCGTCGTCGTCGTGATGGCAGCATTACTGACCGCTGTAGTGCTGGTGATGGAGGCGACTACGGCGCCATTGCTGCTGCCGTTGCCGTTGCCGTTACCATTGCCACAGCCACTAGCGCTACCGTTATTGGCGGTGTTCGCATTTGTGGCATTTGTGGGTGGCGAGACTTCGGTGAAACTGTAGCAGGATGATTTCTGTGAAGAGCTGTTGTTGAGACCGCCGGTCGATGATGAGTTGGACATGCGGCAGCTACGGTGACGATTGGATGAGGAGAGCTGCAGGAATTCATGGTGTGCCGCCTCCTCGGGTGTCATGCGCTCCGCTGGATCCCATTCAAGGCAGCGTTGCAGGAAGTTGATGAAATAACGATCTTGGCAGAAGAGTATCTGTGAGAGTGACTTGCCGCCTGGCAAGCGCTTGCGACCCTTGGAGTTGGTGGTGCAACGTGGTGCGCCACGTGAATCGAAGAACAAACGGCGTCGGGTGGCGTTGGCGATGAGGTCCTTCGGTGGCAGGCCAATCACTTCCATAATGCAGGCCAACTGCTCGACTTCGTTCTCGCCGGGGAAGAGCGGAAAGCCGGTGTAGAGCTCGGCGAGAATGCAACCTGCGCGAATAGAAAAGAAAAAAGTAGTTTAGAAAAAATTATAGTAACGATTTGGTGAGGATTTTCTTAATTTTTCGCTGTAGATAAATGGATATTTAGGTTCGAAAACACCCTATCTCAAAAAACTTTTCAAGAACGCCCTACTTCAGAATTTGATTGATGAACGCGCTATTACGGAGTTTAATTGAAAAATATCCTATCTCAGAATTTTCTTGAATTTGAAAATACATTAAAAATTTTCTGAGATAGGGCGTTCGTCAACCAAAGTGGAGGCTGCCTAAAATACCTATGTACATCCAAAACGATAAAAAAATCCACTAAAAATATCGATAATGAATATGTATGTGTCATATAATAATAAAATCGGACTGTAACCACGCCCACCTCACATATAACGGTATTTTTTCAAAAATGCAAAAGCTACGATATTTTCGCAAGACTTGATCCTAGTCGTTGAAATTTGGAAGGTGAATTGGAATTTTGGCATAAAATAAGACAATGTTGACATTTTTGTAAAGGGGCGTGGCACCGCCCAGTTGTGATGAAATGCTGTATCTTATCAGCCACTTTATTAAACCCCTAGAGTCTCGCAAACAAACTCGTTGAATATTTTCAAAATGGACAATAACCACGCCCTTCTCCCACATAACAGTGATTTACAGAAATCCGAAAACTGCCATAAATCTGCAACCACTTAAGCTAATTCACTCAAAATTGTTGTTTGCAATAATCTCTTAGCAGAAAAAGATATTATCATACATTTTTGGTAAATGGGCGTGTCGCCGCCCACTGGCGTATACATATCGATGGTACTCTGCAATAACGACACAATTCGAAATTCAAAATAAAAAAAATAAAAAAACTGTTACTACTACTGATCCACTTAACAGATCATGTCTCCAAAACTTTGTCGATTATACTTAGATATCGATAAACAAAAATTTAAAATTGAGTCGCATGTTATCGAGCAAGACTTATTTATGGTTAAGGTTAACAAACCATTAATTGCTTATTTTAATAGAAAGTAAAAAATTAGACCATCCTTCAAATTAAATAAAAAATGCTTAAAATCTGAAATCGAAAAAAATTTCAAACCCCCAATTTACGTCTACTTGTTTCAAGAAAAAAGTTAGCAACAGTTCACATTCTAAAAAATGCTAATTTTTGTTACTAATAGTTAAGAATCAGGATATTTAACATATTATATATATATACTACATATTAATTAAATTTAATTAGAAAAGTGAAATTCGAGCAATAAAATTGTTTTCTCTTAAAATAAAATTTTGCGAAAATTTTTATTTTTGAATATGAAATTATCAAAATAACACTTAATTTCAAGTCGGAAGTTTTCTTCGCTAAGTGCTAATGATGGTGGCTGCAGCTAAGCTGCCAGTCTGGCTGAGGTCACACTCATTTTTCTGCCAATACACAGCCAATTGCCGCTGAAGATTTTCTTGCTTCTACCAATTTTTTTGCTGCCTTCTTGCTTATGCTCTACACTACTTAGGCATTTGACCTTTAGTAATGTGCTTTTTTATGCAACGTTATTGAAAACTTACCGTCATATAGAGTGAACAAAATTTTTACACAGCGACCATTTGGAATGATTAATTTCGGCTTTACCACTACTACTTACGAATGCGAGGACAGTATTGAAGTATAAGGCAGATGAAATGATGTAATAAAGCGGCTATATATCTTCTATATTCACTGCCACATAGCAGCATAAGGACATAGAAGGCGCAAACACTGCAAAGCGTACAACTGACCTTGACTTTGTGTGGCTTGTGCAGACCAAAAAAGACTGTTGCGGCACCAAGAGTTGTATCATTGTTACGGAATCGATATAATTTTATTAAAAAGTACTATGTGATGAACGTGAATAGTAATAAGTTACATTTATTTACATGCGTTTTCAGGAGCTGCATTCATATCCATTTACATTGAACTATGGTTGCCGTGGTGTATGTGTAACCTCGCTTTAAATACATACATATGTATGTGAGCGATAAGCAGCTAAATTTTACATTTCTCAAGTGTTTGATTTCTGCTAACAAATCAATTGGGTAAACAGTTTTCATTCAAGTTATTTTAAGATTACTCTAGAAATTTCTTAATCCCCTTAAATAACAATGAAAATCGAATTTTCTCATGCTCTCGCTTATTGAGCCAATTTTGACGCAGTCAGTAACCGATATCTTTGCCAAATTATTGTCAGCTGCATGCGAAGCAAACCAATGACAATAGGAAGCTTAACTTGCATACAAATGTGTGTAAATTAGGGTGGGTCACAATAGTATGGAATGCATCTTTGAGGAATAAAAAAAAAAAATGTAAAAATTTCGGGCTCCAAAATTCGCTTATTCCGCGAACATTTACTCTGCAATTTCTACAGTTTATTTTAATTTTTTGTTTTTTACTTGCGCTTTATTATGAAAATCTGCTTCATCCTTATACCGCTAGTTGTATGCGCATTAATTTCTAACCAAAAACAGTTTTATGACATGCTGTGCACCATCAATGATGCTTTGCAAAAATTATATACTCAACAAAAGTTTGCTTTTATCCACATTCTAATGCATAATGCGCAGCAAAACTTTTTGGCAACAATGCCAGTTGTCTGCTACTACTGATTTCAGTTGCCAATGCCAATACCAAATCGCATTCGTATTTGACTTATGTAAGTACTAATATTTACTATGTATGCATATCCAGCGGTGCTTAAAAGCTTTTACTTTAATTTCAATTGTTCATTTTTGAGGTTCTTTTTTTTTTAGTGGAAATGAATGGATTGTGAATTTCGTACATTGAAAATGCAATCGCAAATTAGCTAATGTGAAATGTTTGCCATGGAAGTTTGAAGGACATTCGTATTATTTTTAGGTAATTCGTAATGTAGTGGATGTAAGTTTTATAAAAATAAAAAAAAAATGGAAATAAGAAAGAGGGTATGGGCAGACGAACAAAAATATATATATACATTTATCATGCTCTATGGATATCGATATTATAATCGGAAAAATTATGGATGTATCTATCAATATCGCCAACAATAAAGCTATTCATCAGAGACCGAACATAACAGTTATTGATGAAAACTGTCATTGAAAAATTCACTATGAAGGAACTGTTCTACCACTAAGTGATACATATCAATCGATTTCTTTTTTCAAATCAAATTTGAAAATAAATTTGTATTTGTAATTTTTATGTAAATCCAAAATAACAATTATTTTTGATTTTTATCTAAATAATCTGCAAATAACAGTTATTTTTAATTTTTATATTATATGTCTTAGATAACAGTTATCGAAGGCTTTTATTTATAAAAGTCATCAATAAAAATCAGTCAGTGACTTTTACATTTAAACAGTACAAAATTCATTAACATTTTTCACAGTTAAGAAGGTGTTGGAGAACAAAAGTTTACTACGACTTATAAAAATGACTTTTATTAGAGGGATTTAAAAAATAAAATAACTGTTAAAGTGCGATTTTTTTGATAAAAGTTGGTAACTGTTACGGTCCCTGCTATACATGGATATTTTTATCTGTATTTTTGACAAAAAAGTTTTTTATCGATAAAATTTTCGATATATTTTTCGATATTATTATCGAAATTGCTATCGATGTACTCAATATAATAACAACAGGAATTTATTGAAAATCGAAATCGTTGTAGGAACATATTGATCGTTATCATCATTGTTATACCTATCACGCCTTCGTTATAGATATAAATGCCCTTTGCTATTAACCACCATACTATTAATACATTTATTGATATCAGTTGTGATATCAAAATTGTTATCGATATATTATTGGATATTGGATTGATAAAACTATTTCTATGACTTTCAATATCGATAACAAAAGCTACCAAGCACCAAGTCGGCGTCACAAACACCCGCTCTATATCTACCCTTACTCAATGCGTTCAAATCAAAAACCTGCATAAGCCTACTACAGGTTGGCTTTCAGCCTACACAGCCGCACATACAACAAACAATTACCATTCTGATTGATGGTGATATCAAAATTGCCCAGAGGCGGTTCGAAAAATACTTGCAAGTGAACTTTCCACGCAGTGCAAGTGTAGTAGGCCTTACTCAAATATGTATTTAGACACTTTCTGAAGGGGACGATAAGTTGGAATGGAAAGTGCAGTTGGAATTCGCGGAAGGAAGCCACGGAAGGAAGTAATGAGGGTAGGCAGGAAGAATGTAAGGAAATTGTTGGCACCTCGTTAATGCAAGAAAGTTATTCAAATAAAGCAGCTCTGTAGCAGTGCTTTCAATGCTTTAAAAGCAGGTGGCGCTAGGTTAGCTATAAATATTTCTGCTTTCCTTTGATAACTCGAAGTGTAAAACTATCAATGACATACATTTTTTTCGCACTTTTTGCACAATTGATATTTATCACTCGCCCACTTTGAAATAAGTTAAGTGTTTTTTCGCACACTTATGCGCCTCTCTCTTCTGTGGCTACTATAGTTTCGATGCTAGTTAGTCGCCTTGGTAGGTTTAATTGTTAAAGTGCGTGTTGGTTGTGATTGAAAACATGTAGTAGAGAAGGGTAGAGCGGTAAAGAGCTTGGGCGTATGTATTTAAATGGCGGTCTCGTTGATTGTATAGCTGTTACACAATATGGTTATAGAAATATATAGACGTTTGAAGGAAGTAATTCAATTGCTTCTGGCTTTGATGCTGTTAATGGCAAAGTTGTAGCGGTAGATAGAAAAATTAGATATAGTTTGGGAACAGCGATGTCGATGTACATATGTATGTATGAAACTATGGAATACCTTTAATACAAGGTATAGATTCTAAAGCAAGCAGTTTATTTTTTTTTCACCAGTCAGACGAACGGAGTATAGTCGACGCTGCATTAGAACAGTAGTGGCTAGAGAGAAATCTCACCCCTAAAAAAGCTCTGCATGATCCCAAAGCCCTGTTCTTCACCACTCTAGAGTGGTCATGGAGAGCTATTATTAAGTGCGCGCTCATGTAAGATCAATATAAAGCTTGATAAAGCTCTTCCGCATGATATGAGGGTATCACTTTGAAAATCTTCTACATATGTATATTTCACGTCGCAGTCACAACCAAAACATTTTCTGTGGTTGAAGATCTTTAAAGCTTTATTTATTGTAAAAGCTTTAGACGGGAATAGAGAGCTTTTATAGGAAAATCAAAAGAGGTCTGCAAACGAGCAGGACTAAAATGTGAAGATAGAGCTTTCAAGCTGAACACGTCTACGCAATATATATATAAAGTTTATAAAAGCTCTTCTAGGGAGTAGCACTTTGAAGTGCATAGAGAGCTTGTATGCAATATTGGCCGATAAGAGCTTTTATTTTATGTCAGAGAGCTTTTAAAAGCATTGGAACTTGTTCCTTGCATGTGGCATACATTGAGATAAATTTGTCATTTATTCATTTTTATAGGCGGCATACAGGGTGCGTCTGACTCGCGAGTAATCAATTAATCGAACAAGCTGATTAATCGAAACCTTATTAATTAATTAATCATAGAAAATTATTTTAGATTCAACATAATATTTGATTAATTGTCGCAAATATATATTATAAAAAAAACTTAATTTGCTTTGAAAGCAAACTCGAAGAAAATGAGCAAAGTTACTTAGATTTCAAATATTTTTTTTTTATCAACACGTGTTTTGAATAATCAGAATTATGACCAATTAAAAAATTATTTGTTTAAATTAAAATTATTAAAATTATTTATTCAAACTAATTTAATTTGAAATTTGTTTAGAAAATATTTGCTCTGTTCTGAAATTTTAAATCGCTAACACGGAAAAACCAAAAATGTTTATTTTTGAAAAAAAAAAACATATTACTTTTTTCTGAGTGAAAATATTTAGAAGAGATTATCTACTACTTCAAAGATATCACAGTCAAAAAGCGTGGCAGCAGGGGATAATTTTTTGTTAATGATATTGGTCTACCACCAGAGTTACGGGCTTCGCTGCTTTTGATCGGGTTTCAATTTCAGCCTAAAACACCCCAAAATTTTTTCCTTATCACTCGAGCTTCTACAGTGCGCCACAAATGAATTAAAATTCCCTTTAATAAAATACTATACACTCAATGTTACTCTTTTGGCATTTCATGTACTGCTCATTTATGCAAATGGAAAAGCAAAATTTATCATCTGCTTGTTTGCCACTCAAACTCAGTGCGCAACATTGCTCAGTCAAGGTCAGCTTAGCAACGTATTTAATTGATTCCTTGGTGGCGCAATGCTGATTATCCAAACCATCTTTCTCAGCTACCGCAGGCTAGTTAAATATTTCGTTTATTTTCAATTTGGAGCGCATCGAAGGCAAATAAAATACATACAACACAGTCAGTGGTGTATCTCTTGAAGTGTAACAATACAGCGTATACTAAGCAGTATTGAATTGAAATTCCTCCACTTCATTGCTGTGATTATTACATCTAAATGTAGCCTAACTTGGGGTTGCTCTGTTATTATACGCAAGCACAGTGTAGCTGGTCCTTCATTTGGTTAGCGCCTTGCTCTGCTATTGCCATTATGTTGTGTTTAAGTATGTATTGCTTTGGCCATTGTTTTCGCCTTTGGCGTAGCATCCATACAAATTGTTTGTCATGGCTTTTGTAATTTATCACTTTGCGGTCAAAATGTCTAATGGAATTCATGTCTCTATTTTAAGGGGACATTTTATGGTTTGTGGTTAGATTAGCATCAGCCGGTGTTATAAATAAAATTATGTACCAATGTATGTTTGTATAAATATTTAGAGAGTGCGGTGTCTGCGGCTTTGACTTTCGCATTTATAGAGTTAAATGAGGATAGATTTGGGTTGCGAGGAAGCTGAAAATGATATATTAATCAGGATAAAATGCAAGGTTAAATATTGCGGTATATTTGAAATTGATTTCAGGTCGCAGGGAAGGCTTTTATTAAGTATGTAAATGTGAAGCTTAGAAAGAAAAATTGAATGTGTAATTTATGTAAAAGGTAAAAAGTAGTTAAAGAAATAGGTGGGAAAATCAAATAAGTTGAAAGATAAATAAAACTAGTGATTTCGCATGGCGTTAAAACGCCCAAAACTTTTTTTTTTGAATTTAAATTACTCTACGCCCAAAACTTAATTTCAAAACTTAAAAAATGTTCCAAATGTTAGTCCGAGTTACAAGAGATTCGAGTGCCAGTGGATAGCAGTCTGGAATAGTACATGTTTTTAGTTTCATCAAATTTTAAACCACCCTATACCGATGAAAAAAGTTCTTAATTCAAAAAAAAAATGAACAAGTAATTTTTAGCAAAAAAAAACCGACTTCAACTCTCATATAAAACAAATATATATATATATATATATATAGCTCATGATCCACTGATCGGATCTTAATCAGATTAGTATGGCACCACCTCTGAGACACTACCTTTCCGATGCAAAAAGAATTATCGAAATCGGTTGACGTGGTCCAAACCTCCTCCTTTTTTGGAAGTCAGTTTTAAAAAATTTCCCACACATCTACGGGAAAAATTTTTAATTTGACCTCTCATTTTTGAAATTCTCTTTCAAAAGTATTCCCAAACTAAAACCTTCTTAAATCTATTTCATCAGACATTGGGATACACATGTATTTCAATAAACTGAAGAACTTATTTGAATTGGATTTTTGTAACAAACGGCAACCCTCCTAAATAAATTTATAATTTGAACGTATCTTTTTAAACACGTAGCAAACCCTCTTCAAACATTCCAAATGGTCAAACTAAAGATTTCGTAACATTCTTTCTTTTGACTACGGTATTTTGATATTTCATATACTTTTTGTATTAGTTAATTGAGTTAGACCTTTCAAACATGTGGCAGCCCTCTTCAAAAGTGTTTTTAAGCTTAATCCTTGTTAACTCTCCTTCGCTTGACATTGCGATACATATGTTAGTTAACTGATGAATTAAGTGGAATTTGATTTTTTTAACATGTGGCAACCCCGCCAAGTACAGTTCAGAAATAAAAGTTTTTTAAACCCCAATCGACTATACCCATATTTTAATAATTCTTTAAACTTATTAAATAATTTGAATTAAACTTTTTAAACCGGTGGCAGCCCTCTTTCAACACCTCAAAAATATTCTGACGTTCAAATTAAAGATTTCTTAACACTCCTTCGTTTGACATCCATATTTTGAAGTTTCATATACCACCTTGTGTATAAGTAAACTAACTTCGACATTTCAAGCAGGTGGCAACCCTCTTCAAAACATTTTCAAACTAATACTTTCTGAAACCCCTTTCATTTGGTGACCCATATGGTGATACATATTTTTCTTACCTAATATGATTTTTTAAACAGGTGGCAACCCTCCCATAGTTCAGCTAAGAAACAAAAATTTTGTAATGGTCGATTTTTTTATTTTTTTAATAATTTGAATATAATATTTTAAATGGTTGCAACTCTTTTTAAAAAAAGTATATATATATAGATGACTAACTAAAAAAATGCTTATCCCATTTCAATCGCAATTTGGTTGGTTTTTTTGGTTGCTTTGCTCAGGGATGGTAATCAATATACGTAAAAAGCGCTTCATCGATATTTTATGATTTTTCTTTTTTTTTCGCTCAAAAATAATAATCATTGTTGTTATTAATTTTAATGTTTATTGTTTAAACTCGAGAAGTCAAAATTTAAGGCAAAATGATTATTTTCCGTCCCTAGTTTTACTTGCAAGGAAAAACAGAATGCTTTTTTTTAGATCTCAACAAGGCATACGTTATCTCAAGTGTAAAAGCACATCACTTCTACGGTTACGATCCCACCTGAAGTCTAGAAAAAGGAGTCTGATGAGAGGATGTGGTAATGTCCGTTTTACTCCTTTTGTTTTTTCTAAACATAAATCGTGGTATAAAGCTCAAAACTACCTTTAAAATAAATATAAACATACCACAATAATATAAACATAAAATAGAAAAGAAAAGTTAAAAGCTTTTACTGCTAGCAAATCTCCGAGATTTTCTTCTGCTCGTTTAGCCAACTCGACGCTGTTTGTGAAATTTTTAATTACAACCTGCAATTTTGTTACTGCATTAAAATTTCATAGCAAGGTTGTCCTTTGCAAAATATTTTAATAGCATTTTTTTTTTAAAGATATTCTGAAACCTAAAAAAAGGGCAGCATCAGAAGTAACTATCGTGGCACAGCTTTACTAGCTGCGCAAAGTGAGCAACACATTTTATGAAAGATTTACGCTCACCTTGTTTTGCACAAATCTTTTATTTTGAAGTATAAAAACATTTAAATGGAAATCCAGTGCATAGTAAGCATCAACCTTCGGCAAATACTTGAGCAGCAATAATCAAAGCAACGCAAAGTTATGGGGAGAAAGTGTAAAACATATGGACATATGTATGTATGTATGTATGTATTTCCATTCATTGAACCTAGTAGAGAATTTACAGCAAATGGAAATAATCAAGCACTAATAGTCGTAGCTACTATAATAGATATTTCCACTGAAAAGAGCTCCGTTTGACGGTTCCAAAAAATGAGGCCTATAGCCTCTACGGCTAATTCCCCTACAAATAATTATACAAAATACACTTCATTGGAAATGCACGATCACGCAGATGTCGCGTTTTCGGTTAGCCACCAGAAGCAGAGTTGATTCCTTTGGAACTGGCTGACTGTAGAGAAGATTAAACGCTATCCATAGGGCGTATAACAACACCTTCATGAGCATTGAATCGCTAGGGATGCATTTCAAGAAGTGCACTCGGCAGCTGCTCTTGAAGAAGAGCTAGAACTGACCAGAGAAATTCAGGATAAGTTTAGTCTGGATAATTTATCCAGAATCGACGACGGCATACAAAATAAGGTTCAGGCTTATGGACACAAAACAACTCCTCTCTTGCCAACTAAAAACCCACTCATCTATTTAACACTTCTTTGCCTTAGGTTTGACTCTGTTAAAACGGCATAGTGCGTAATTTTCGCCGACCGCTGCAGGGTGTCAGTAGGGTTGCTTAGAGATTTGTAATTATGCAGTTTAAATTGATTTATTTAAAATCTACTTTCTCTTAATTTATGCAACTGAAAGTTGATTGAAGTCTTTAACTGTAGAGTGCTTTGTTACGATCACAAATTGCTCTGATGCAATGGCAATGCTATTGTCAATATTGTTCAGTTTGGTTTTCCATTTCATCAACCTATACCTGCAGAATGCGCTCTATCCATGCAAGTTGCTGCGCCTGCAAGCCCAAAATTATATTCAAACACTAAAAAAAGCGAGTTTTAATTAACCATTTCAAGCTAATAATAATAAAACCAAATTCGCTTATTTTCTATGTTGGCCTGATTTTGACACTTGTTTGACTGAAAATAAAAAATATTCTAGATCATTTCTTTTGTTTCGATTTTTTTTTTTGTGCGACTGTCTGCTCCATTATTTTAACGCATACGATTTATTTAGGGCCAAGTCCAAATTTGACCCTCAGATGCTTAAAAATGGTGGGAAATAACTAAATTTGCTATTTTTTGACAATTTTTAATTTTCAATATTTTTGTGAATATAAATTTTTGCAAGGTTTTGACTCTTTCTGATTGGCTGAAGCAGGCAGCTCTCTGGTACTTAATGGCTATGCCTTTGATATACATAAGAGCTTGTGTGATTTTAGTAGAACTTATGTTGCATCGCACGGTATTTTATTTTTTATTCTTGTGTAGATAAATATTTAGTTTACCCCCTTTTCATATTTCGACGCATTAAGCGGACGACAAAAATTCCAAATTATAATTATATATATATATTTTTTTTTAAATACATTTTTGTTATCTTGCATCTCTGTTGGATGCGTTTTCTTTTGCCTTTAAGCGATGAAAATCATATTTTGGTGTTATAAATTTTTATTATTTTTTTTTTTCCTCGAGTAAACCAAAAAGTCATCGGAAGCAGTACGAAACCGAATTCACGAAAAAAGTATATAGCTTATGAGTTAAGTGTACGCACGTACCTATGTATGCTGCTGCAAAAAAATGTATGACACACAATATTTTTTTTTTTTTCTACCCTTGCATAAAAGTACTTTTTTTTAATGCAGCGGGAAAAAAGCAAGCATACATGCATAAATATCATGAAAAAATTCTTTTGTGTTAAGCGTGAACACCTCTAAATATACATACATATGTACACATAAATCTGCATAAATACATGCATATGTATGTACATATGAATATGCTGAGATCCATAAGCGCAGAATTCACTTATCCTTGCATCCACTGAATGCACTCCGAAGGTGTAAGTGCATGCGCTCACCTGCATATGTATATACTTAAGTGTGTATGCTTACCAACACTCTCACTCCAAGTTACACCTTTGATCACAAATGCATTCAGGGTAGGTGTTTTTGTTGTTGTATATAACATGCAGTGTGGTAAAACATTTTACTTGATATTATCTCAAAGCCACAGTGCAGCCATTAGCGTAAGTAGAAATATGAATTTGCATTTGAGTGCAACGCATAACGCATTTCTGTGTCAACATTTTCCATGACATTTGTGAATGTAGATGTCGGTGAGTGGTTTTGAAGAGAAAAAAACAAACACATCCTTGCGTTATTTTATGTTTGAGAAAATACAAAAGCAGCTTCACTTTCAGGTGTAGGGTGAATCTTAGCTCAGAGAAAATAATCTTTTTACAGACTTCACTTTTTGAGACTTTAATTTATCTAACATAGTCTACAAAAGAATGTAAAGGCACCAAAGTAAACGCAATTAAATAGTGCGATACTGGAAAACGTCATTGCCTACTTTATACATTTTCACCTACCTGAGTTTCACGATCCATCTAGGGTCTGATCGTATAAGCCCTTTGTCTCTGATTTGCAATGAACATTCCTAAAAAATTATAAACCTGCATTTCCCAATTTGCCAAACAACTTCGTAACGACGTCGTTTCCTACTCGTTCTGGTGAACAACTCGCCGTCGGATGAAAATCACAGTTCGCCGACGAGCCGCCAAAACGATTTAACAAAAACCTTATAAATCGAATTTCAAACTGTGTGCAATATTTAAAAAAAAAATTAGCAAGCATTCCTAAAAATTTCATACTTTTCGATCTGAATTAAAAGAAAAAATATAAAGCAATTTTATAGCTCATTAAATTTTGTGTAATAGAGTACAAATTTTGTACGGAAAAAATGAATTCGATTTAACGTCGATTCGAACTCGTCCGCGCTCTGTGGCAAATTGCGCCTAAAAGTAGGACACGAAATATATATTTTGCTTAATTTTTCCGCTTTGATCGCATTTCACATTGGTTCTCTAAATTTTTACCCTGTTCTCTCTCTTCCTATTGATTGATAGTTTGAAGACCACCTGAAAGCCTATCTTCCCAATAGAGAGGTGTGCATAGACCGTAACAAAACTAACAACCAAGGTACATTGAGCAGGTAGTATCAGTAGAGCAGCTGATTTGATTTATTTTCAAATTATTTGGTCTCCAAAATGTCAAATATTTTTAATTTTTTCTCACGAAAATTATAAGTTGTTAAAATCCATTTGCTTGTGAAACCTTTTTCCATACAAAACAAGCGATTGAATAGCAGCTTTTGGAACGTTCGCCCAACTCGGCAGCACGACCGCTGATTACTGGGCCTTGCAAAGGATGGATCAATGCTTCGAGAAGCAAACAAATTTACTAGGAAAGAAAGTTGCATCAATTTTTATTTTTTCCAATTTCAATTTTTAATTTTTTATAATTTTTTGTATTTCACATGGCACGCTTTGATTTAGAAGAAAAAATTCAGAACAGTTGTTAACACTTTCGATACCAGAAGCAACAACAAAATACACGCAAATGTTGTTTTTGCTCTACTGATACTACCTGTTTAATGTGCCTTGCTAACAACACTACATAGCCCAAATTATATTTATCATTCATTCATTTTGCTTGTAAAAGCAGTTCGTTTTCAAATATTTTTATAAAAAATCCAGTTGTTTTCTACCAACTCACCTAAGCTCCACATATCGATGGCGGTGCCATATTGCAGTCCAAGTATCACTTCTGGTGAGCGATAAAATCTCGATTGTATGTATGTGTAAATTTTACGACTCACATAGCAAGAGCTGCCAAAATCGATGACTTTTATTGAACTACTGCCACGTTGTTTAAGCAGAATATTTTCCTGTAAAAGATAATAAAGTGAAAGCCATAAAGAGTATTTGGCATTTCATGCTATGGGAAAGTGACAAACTGTGTACATAAAAAAGGAAAAACGAAGCTGGGTATTTTGTTGAATCGGTGAGTCAGCAAAAAGGGCTTATTTTTTGCCAGTTTGGTTTTCTTAAAGAAGAAGCGTGTTTTGTAAATTTCAACAGATAGAGAAGTACTTATTTCCGCCATCAGATAGATAGACAGTTTGATTGACAATAAAAAGGGACTACAAAAAATCGAATGAAGCAGTGGCACCAAAATTGGAAAGATATTGCTTGCTGCTTAACATTTTTAGAAAACTTAAATTTAGATAGAAAATTACTTGTAAGATGACTAAGCTGGAATCAAAGAATTTTTTTTGGGGGGTTTTTGGAGCTATTGAGCCTCTAAAGCGACTCCTGAAAGTATTCTTAAAGCATGAGTTTAGCTCGCTTCGAACACCTTTAAAAGCTTTTCTGGTTGTGTTCGCTATTCACAACTAAAAGGTAGAAAATAATAGTTTTGTTTCTTGAACAAAGTCCAACTAATTATAGTAAAGTGGAGCTGCATTAACTAAAATTTCAATAGGTTAATCGTACTCCTTGTGTGTATCTTTGTGGCCTATAGCCTCCACAAAGATCGTTTTATGGATCCTAATTAAGCAGCGGTTGCCTAAAATATACACAGTTTGACCCCAAAGTCTCGCTCGGCATTCCATATTTTAACCACAGATGTTTGACGCATACAAAAAATGGCATCCATACTTACCGGTTTGAGATCACAGTGTATGATATTCTCTTTGTAAAGCAGACGCAAGCATTTAACGATCGAGTTACAAAAACGTCGAATCAAACTCATGCTGAAACCATTGTAGTTATTCTTCTTGATCAATTCATAGAGATTGAGACTGTAAAGGAAGGAAAAAGAGATGGTTTAAATAATGGCTGTTGTAAAAACATAGATTTATTCTAAAGTTTATAAGTAGCTAGTAGGAAAAATCACAAGAGATATTTTTCCTAATTTCTGTTACTTAAATAGGTGCATTGCTTTTGCTGTAAATTTTCTTGGATAAATAAATATACAAACCCAGCATTGGAAATAAATATGCGAAGTAGCATTGGAGCAAAAACTGGTATCTAAAATGTCAAGAAATTATCTAACTTTTTAATTATACAAAACAACAAAAATTGAAATAAAAAAAGTTTAAAATTTTTGTGACTTTCTTTCATTCACGGTCCAATAATCAGCGTTTATGCAAATAGATTTTGCCATTCAAGAATTGTTGTGAAACAATTTTAAATATTTGACAGTTTAGAGACAAAATAATTTGCAAAAAATTTCATTTAAGCTGCTCTACTGCTGCTACATGTTTAATGCGCCTTGGTACGAATTTTTTTTTTTTTTTGTTCAGCGCTGCATACTGATTAAGAAATTTTTAGATAACATCATTTTTTCCCCATTTCTAGTTTTTTAAGACTCTTGGAGAGGTTTTTGTAACTTAGCACATCATTGAACTTCATTTAATTTAAAAGTTACATGCATTCCAGTTTGTCGATAAATTTCGATAATTTGATACATATCGATAATTGAACTCATTTAGAAAAGACTAAAATCCGATAAAAAAAATTCGATAACTCGACTGATTTCGATAAATTTCGCGTCGTTCGGTCGTTTTAGGGACTCAATATATTTTGACGACTAAAAAATTTATGTATCTACCTCAATATAAATCGCTAACTCGATAAACTCTGGATACGTCTGTAAATTTCGATAACTCGGTTAACAAATTTTGATATCTCCATATTTTTCGAAAGTTATCGACAAATTTCTCTAAAAATTCTGTTAAAATTTGATAAGCAGTCATAACTCGATAAACTTATATGTAATTGAAATTACTTATATACATATAATTGAATAACGATAAATAGCGATAACTCGATAGGTTGAAATATGTCGATGCATTACGAAATTCGGCAAGCTTCGTTTATAAATAATGATAATTCAATAAATATCGATAACTTTATAAATGTCATTGACTTGATAAATTTCGAAAATTCCATACATTTTTATAGCTCGATAAATATCCGTAAATTTCGACTACTTTTCTGTGTCTATAAATTTCGACAACTCAATAAACATTGAGCAATTTGAATAATACGATACATTGCTGTAATTCAATAAACATGAATAACTCGATAAATTTCGATAACCATAAACTTCGACTAATTTCGATAACTTGATAACTTTACATTTGTTATGGCTGAATTTATTTCGATGCCTATCGAAAAATTTCAATACATTTTCCTACCTTTTCCGTTACTCTAATTCTTATGTATTTCTAATTATTTTCATTTTCGTCTTTATCTTCAATTTTGCCCACATATTTTTCTTAATTATTCTTATCATTTATTTCTTCATCATCACATTTATCTTTATTACTTCAAAAACGAAGTGAAACAAATTCGAAAGCAACACAATTTTGGTAGGTTCCAACAACAACTATACACAAATACGGAAATTTTCAAACGACGATTTTGGCCAATTGTGGAACCATTAAAAATATGCTCATCTACAGAAAAATAGCTTTCCAATGGTGTTCTTGGTTTTGAAATCGGTTCGGTAGAATCGCCAAACGAACGGTTGCAAAATGTATGTTAGCGTATTAATATAAAGATTTTTCATATTGCAAGTATTAATTTAAATTTTCTTCGTCCTTAATTCTTAAATTTTGCATGCATTCATTGAGCTACCATAAAGCGCCTCCCAAACTGCATCGAATTTAAAACTTCGTCCGTACTTGTCGAAGTTATGTATTGAGTCTAGGCGATTACACGGGAGAATACCAGCAAATCGACTGCTGTAATGTATGCATGAATGTAATTCTATAGAGTTATGACAAAGCAAGAGAGTGCTAAAAAGTGCTCAGCAAACTCACAAAGCAAGTGGCACACAGAGTTGCACACTATCTGTTGATAACTGCAAGCCACTCGAGGGTCTGCGTGGCGTATACGTAACACTGAATAGCAGCTTCCATACAATGGAAATATGTACATATGTACTGAGGAAGATTGAGTTAAATTGGATATTGTATGTATGTGCGTTTGTAGTCATGTATGTATGTTTGTTTGTTATACATACATTTGTATATGTAAGCGAAGCCCAACAATATTAAACAAAGCATTCGCTTAATATTTTAGTTAGATTTCATTATCTCTTTTTTAGTGGCATTTAAAAAATGTTTACCCAAATTTTATTTAATTTCCTATAAAGTTAAATAACATAAAATAGGATCTTTTTACATCGAAATAGCCATACATATTGCACATCACCTTCAAAAGAGACACAACTCAAAATTTGGCATTTTTGAAATTACATTGTGCTAAAAATGTACTTAGAACTTTTATTTAACTTTCAGCAAAAGCAGGAGTAAATTTTTGTTATAATCTGTCAGAAAAAAACCTAAGGTAAAGTCTCCCTTGCCCATATGATAATCATGTGCTAAGAAATAGTTTTTCGCATTTTCTGACAAACGTGTAAATTGGAGTTATGTCCCCTTTGAAGACGGTGTGCGATATATGCATGTATGAGCAGTTTGGTGAATACCGAAAAAGTTTCCAGCTCTTTCTTCATATGATTGCTCGGCTAAATGTGTTTATCAGTATGCATAAACCCTGCACGAAATTCGAGTGGCTTTATCTATCATCTTTTTACCTAATGAAATTGATATTCGGAATGATTTATGTATGTACATCGCCGAAAACGAAACCAAGGCAAAAATTCACTCAATCCTGAGACACCTGAAAAAAAAGCGAAATCGATTCAAGGTATGTATTTCCAACGCCCACCAAAAACAGAATTGTTACCTTTTATATATCAAAACAACAATATTAATAAAATATATCCTCCACTTGTGATTTTTTAGACCTAAACAATCAGCCCAAACATTCAGAATCGATGATTTTTTGTCGCGATTTTCTAATACTTTGAGTTTTTATTCACTGCCTACCGTGATTTTCTCTGAATAAATTTACTTCTTGTCCATACGAGTAGCGTGGCAGCGATTTTTTATAGCGTGGTAGCGCTCAAATCTGTGCTCATAAGATATCTTCAAATGTCATTTAGCATGTGAGGGTGACTTATGGCCATACTTCGCATAACTTCGCACAACTTCGCATAACATTCAAACTGTAATTTCGTGTGTTCTTTGTATGTATTTTGTATGTATTCCATTACCCAGAAATTAACGGAACTTTTAAAAACATAGCGATCTGTTTAGTTTAGATTTTGCTTCACATTTTCTTAAGTTATATTTTTATTGCACTGGTACAAATGGTTGTGCGAAGTTATGCGAAGTATGCAATTATCAGACCTTTAATTTAAACACAACTACCCTTTTAAAGAGTTTAAACCTTTCTTGAGAAAATGTTAAAACAATTGGAAAATTAAATAAGCTTATTGCCGAAAAGTGAAAAACTCGAATTCAGAATTATTTTTCTCAGAGATTTGAGCAAGAAGGAATTTTTAAATTAAATTTTTTTAGCTGAAAACTTCTATCTTTCTTTAAGCAATGAGTTTAGGTGTTTTGGCAACTTTTCTGTAAATTTTTGAGAGTTTATAGAATATGTTGTGGCTCTCTAGGGATTTTATCGGAACTGGAACTCTTTTGGACCCTTCTACATTTTTTCGGAAATTAAAAAAAAAATGGAAACTGCGAGAAATTTCTGATATAAAATAAATAGGCAAATTTTTATTGAAAGCAATACTGAAAGTATTAAGATTTCTTGCTAAAAATAAAAAAAAATTTAAGTAATTATCAATTATTTTCAAATTTATAATTATCAATATTGAAAATATCGATAAATGAAAGATCAATAGTTTCATGCAAAGTCAAAACCATTTCATATTCAATGTTTAGTCTATTCTACAAGATTTGTTATTTCAAAAGTAATTTTGTAGTTAATTTTTTCTTAGAGGGTTCGAACAAATTATGTCGTTATTTTCATAGAGACATATCGTGAATGTACGAAGTATGTAGTATAGCGGTACCGTGTGTTTGCTGCTTTACTAAGACACTTGGTGCGCGACATTGTGCAAAATTTGATAACGAAAATGCAATTAAAACGCTGCTTGTAGCGCATGCCAATAGAATAGCAAAACGCGAAAGAGACAGGAAAAGTTTGCAAGGAATGCCTGGCGAGAGTGTATGCATGCTGTTGAAAATAAAACTTTTCCTAAAAGTGTTTAACATTTGGCAGTAAATGAAAAATTCGAAACTAAAAATTAAAAATTCTAGATTGCACAAGAAAAATTTTTCGAATGAGGCTTACAGCGAATTTGTGAACTGAAACGAACCGAATTATCTAGATTTCCAGTTTCAAGTTCTCGACACAAATAGCATAGATCTTGTGTTAGACCTATGAAATTAATATTAATTGAAATATAGACATAGTAGGTTTGCTTCAGCTTTCTATTAATGTTCAAGCAATTTTCTTCAATACTTAAATTCACAGCTTCTTATGTTAACCAGGACAGGATGCTTTAATATTCATACTAAGACGAGCACGTAGGGCATTAAAAATAGCAGCAGTACGAGTTATCTACCAGAATTGTGACTGCCATTCAAACCACGTTGGCGTTACAATGGTCTATGGCTTGGCTTCTGCTTGCATTTGTGTTTAAGTCCTTTATACAAAGTGCACTTATGCCACTCAGCAGACAGATGATGCCGCAATTACAACATATGTAATGTCAGTTTGTTCAAAAGCTGTAAACTATATGACTATTTGTTTTGAGCAGCTATTGAAATCTTTAGCAGGAAAGTTCAGTTGGTTGTATGGATGAAATATGTACGAGTGGGTTGAGGATTTGCACATTTCTAGCAAAAATGTACATAGGAAGTATGGGTGTACATTAGGGTGGCTAAACATTGTTTCATCTGTTCAGCCACCCGCCAGGTCTGAAGATTATGCAACGGTATTTAAAACCCATATTTTAAATAAATAATTAAATAAGCTTAAATTTTTAATAACCGTTGTTGTATTTTTTAGAAAGGTGGCAACCCCGTACAAAAATATTTCTTAAACCTCTTCAAACACTTTTAGTTTTGATGAGGAAACTTACTTATTTTATTGAGAAGTTAAATAATTTTTAATTTGCAAATATCTGGCAACTCCATTTTTCAAATTTTTTCACCACAAACCTACATAAACACATCCGTTGAGCTGTTTTGCGTGCTGTGGTTATGAAAACATAAAATAACTAATTTTTGTTTACAACAGACAGGATTATCGTGTTATTAAAACACACTTAGTAAAATTTTTAAGTTAAGTAAGCACCATAGTGTTGCCTTTTGAGGTTTTCTGAAGGGAAATAGTCTTATTCGATAAAACAAAATTTTGTATTTCTAACGATTTTATGGCAATTCAAAATACCGATTCCAAATAAAAAAATACGTGTCTCTTTATTTTTTGATATTTTTCAGTTTGCGGGTCGGCAGCAAGGAAAAATCAAAAAGTAGATTTTCCTATGTATATTTGGGCCACCCTAGTGTGCATACATATGTACATATATGCTGGTTGGAGATTTGCAGAAACCAGTTGCCAGATGAAATGTTAGTTTGCACATTATAATGGCCTTGAGGTCTTTGTCGTTATGAATGAGTTCTGGAATCATACTTATGTTAGGTGATTCAATTCTAAAGCAATGATTGAAATCATTTTCGCATCACAAATGCCACTTTACTTTAATTAAATTCAGGGGCCACGTATATAGAGAAGAAATTATGTAGAAGAATTTGAATGAGCTAGGGAGTTTTGAATGCACAAAACTCATTTTAACATATCAACCATACTTTTCATGCAGCAAAACAGTGTAGAAGTCCACACAACCAATGATGAATTTGAGAACTGCCGTACTTTGGAGCCAGTTATAGGGATGAACTAACTGCCAGGCGCAAAGAATTTTACGGTTAAGGCTAATGAAAACTCTTGATGCAATATAATAAAGAGTTTCCTAAAGTGACGAGATAGAGTGCTGGCGATATTCCATTCACGCAGAAAATGGCCAGCTTACGGTCATTATTGCGTCATTGGCAACCTACCGCATACCTTTCATAAAAAACGGGGATCCAAAAAACACTTCAAAAATCAGTTTTGAGGCAAATCTATTGAAAGTGGACGAGTTACATCCGGTTTTCCTCAGCAACTACTAAGATTTATCTATGAGTCTGGTACGAGGATCAATGATTCCGGAATTCCAAACTGTTTTTCCCATCATTTCTTTTCTTCATTTTTAGATTGGGTAGCGAAGAAGAGAAAATAGCAGAGCACATATGGCTTCCACTAGACTTATGCTCTTCATTTACCTTCTCTTCTACACTTTCCCAAATTCTGCTTACATGGCCTAAACGACCCAACCGTTAAGCAGATATCCTATGTCCTTTCTCTGCAAAAGAGCCAGTGAGGAGCTTTAATCAAAAAGCTTTGTTACAAGGCATCGGTTTTGCGCCTATAATTTTGCCTAGATGTTAACATTTTTAGATCGAGAGAGCGGCAAAAGGTCTTGTTGTATCATTATGATATCGATATCTACAATATGACGATTATAATGTCGATAACATTCATCAGTTTTGCTGATATATTAAAATGCTTAGCTTGAAGGTTCAAAGGCAGGTGCAAGATCTATACTATAGTTATAATAATTATAATTATGATATCGATTTCGATAAATGACGATTACAATATCGATAATATCTCGATAAAAACATCGATAAATATATAGAGAAACATCGCTTGTTTTTTTTTTTTAATTATGTCTACGTATCGCTAATATTTTCTATTTGCTTACTTCTTTAAAAATCTCGTTAATTATTTGGAAGAATAAGACAGTAACGATATCGAAAGGTTCACTCGTACATATGTACATATGTTTGGCAAGCGATAATTCTATTGCAATGCTATCAAGGATCTGAAAACTCATAGCCATTGGAATTACCTTTAATTGCACAGTTAACTAAAATCAGATAAATTTTTATAGCCCCAGGCCAGTATCGTTAAGCAAGTAGAAAAAATTCGCTTATCCAAAATTGAAGGTTAAAAGCAAAATTCTCATACAATTTCCGGAATTTAAATGCCATTTTGTTTTTTTTTGTTGGTTAAATAAAACTGCAAGTGTGAATGTAGAAATGTCAAAGACAACTATTTCGATGACAGGCTAACGGCTATGCACCTACCATCTTCTTTCACAAAGCCAACCACACTCTCTCTCCGCCACCACTGCCATCATGCAGTCAAAGCCGCGATACTTAAGCGCACAGCAAGCAATTTCTCGGCAGTCAAATGTAGATAAATTTATAAATATTAGTAGCTCGTTACCAAGCATTGCATGTCACTAGACGATTTATAAACAGAAATTTTCCGCAGCCAAATTTTGACGTACATATATACTCGTATATAAAAAGGTGGAGAAGGAGGAGCAGGGGATGATTACCAACTCGCATGCTTGTTAGGCGCAGTGCGAAAAACATTGTCAATGCCGAGAACAGTTGTTAGAGTAGCTTGTTACATACTTATTTAGGCTGTTGTTTATTTAATTTGTATTAGCTGATTATGAACCTCGATAAAAAAAAAAATTACAAAAATAAGTAAGTAAAATGTAAAGAAAACAAAATAGTTAAAAAGAACCGAAAAACTTAAAGTCAACCATCAAATCGAATTAAAGCGTCTGCGGCACAAAAAGCTTATCAACAAAAATCCGAATAAAAAGATCAGTAGACTCTACGAAAAAAAAGTCCTACGCCATTGGTTGCTAAAATTTCAAGTTCAGTCAGCCGTATGCGGCTTTTGCGCCTTGAGCTTATGCAACAAATGCCAAAATAATGTAAAAATAATTCAACAATAGGGAGGGTGGCTCCGAAGCGACGCAGGTAAAATACCAAATGTAGCAATGAAAAACAACATGGCATTTATAGCATTTTGATGACTTTTCTATTGGTTCAATGGCATGTGCGGGCATACCTTTTGGGGCAAGCAATAGCTGAACAGCTGATTGTGAGTCAAAGAAGTAAGCGAATGACGTAAAATCGATGCCAGTCGTAAAGTTAAATGAGCATCTATTTTTAGCATGCCATGACAAGATAAGTAAATAAATACTCATAAAAAGGAATATTAGCGTAGCATAATAATAGGCGTATCGCCCTTCAATTATGATCAGTGAGATAAAATTTTATGAATACCAATATGAGCAAAAAATCAGCTGAGAGAGGCATTTGTGCAACGTAAAGCTTTTTTACATAGAAAATAATTTCAAATTTAGCACATCCACAAGATAAAAAATGGCTTGCGCTGTAGCACATTTAGGATTTTTGTGTGGAAAAGTAGCACATTTCAGATTGTCGCGCGGAAGACAAAACTTATAAGTAATCAGGGTTGCGAGATTTTGAATTAGTCAAATCACAATTTCATTAATCAAATTTATTTCTGAATTGAAAGTTGCATCAAATCCTAAATAAATTGTATTTGTGATTTTATTTGTCGAGGAAATAAAAAATAAAATCTAATTGTGATATGATTCATCAATCAAATATAAAATAATTTTTGTTTGTGATTTGATTTGTCAACCAAATAATTAATTAATTAATTAATTAATTAATTAATAAGAAATACAATTTATTGAAATCAAATTTAATTGTTATTTGATTCGTCAAGCAAATAAAAAATGTGATTTGATTAGCAGAGCGAATAAATTTTATTCGGAATTTTTCAACTAAATAATACTTTTTTATGCAACGCAAATATGATTTTCAATATTTTCTAACTTACAGTTCTACCAAAAATGGCGGGATTTTCGAGATTTTTCGTTATCTTCGAAACTACTTCGGGACTTTCTGGACCATTTTCCGCATTTTCGGGACTATTTCAGAACATTTGTTATATTTATCGATCTTGACATCGATAACTTTATCGATTTTGCAATCTTTGTATTTTACGATATAGTTATCGATATGTTTATCAATGTTGTTATCGATATATTTATCTATATATATCAATACATGTTGTTATCGAAAATTATCGATAATGTTATCGACATATGTTTCTATCGATATATTTAAAGATATATTTATCGATATTTTTATCCATATATTTATCGATATACATAAATTAAGTCTCGAAAAATCGATAGAATTCTGGAAGTCTCGAAAATCCGGAAATAGTCCCAAAGGTTCCGATATAGTCTCGAGAATACCAAAAATCCCTTAGTACTATCAAAAATTTCCAGTCCCAAGAATTCCGAGAATCTCGGAGTTGTTTTGACAATCCCGAAGTAGTTCCGAGAATCCCGAAATATAATAATTAATTACAATCTTGGTAAGCACTACTTTGCGTAGAACTGGAAGTTGTAAAATACTTGAAAATCGCATTTGCGTTGCACAAAAAAATTATTATAGGGGTATTCTCTGAGTCTTGCAAAACCCTTACACGGTGCACGGATTGCACGGTTTGCAAAGCTTCCCATATGAAAACCGGTTTTTACCGTGCAATCTGTGCACCATACAGGGGCTTCGCAAGACTCAGAGAATACCCCTTATGTATTTAGTTGAAAAATCACGAATCAAATTGATTTGCTCTACAAATTAAATCATAAATAAATTTGATTTCGCATTTGGTCGACGTATTTGGTTGACAAATCAAATTACAAATAAATTTTACGACAATCTGAAATGTGCTAGTCTTCCACGCAAAAATCTGAAATGTGCTACTTCTCCACGCAAAAATCTGAAATGTGCTAGTCTTCCACGGTAATTTGAGATGTNAACAAATCAAATTACAAATAAATTTTACGACAATCTGAAATGTGCTAGTCTTCCACGCAAAAATCTGAAATGTGCTAGTCTTCCACGGTAATTTGAGATGTGCTACTCTTCTTACGGAGTGACGATGTAGTTTGTGAATAAAATGAACTCTGCTACATCCAAAAAGCATTTTGTTGAAAGTTTACAACTTCGCACCGTAAATTAATTTTTGTAATAACTCAGCACAATTTTAAAGCAGGGACCGAAAATGACAGTTACCTTTTTCAACGTTATAAAACATTGTCGTAAAAGAAGTCTATCAATGTTTCTTTGTTCATAGGACCTCCTTGACAAGAATCCTAGATTCATTTTATTTTTCGAACTTATTGGGCAAAAGTCCAATAATAACTGAAAAATCCAAACGTTTCCTTTTTTAGTCTAGTAATAACTGTTAATCTTCGTCGTCTTCGCTGGAATGACCCATAGGTGCATACCATCTAAGCCGCATAAAAAAGTATGCAGCAACTTTTCTCCATTTTTTCTTCTCTTTCTTTGTTGACGACGCATACTTAAGCCATGAATGCATAAAAGCAGCACCTACATACTTCGTGGCGCCAAAGGCACATGCCAACGTTTACACAAGCGTGAAATGTTTCAAGTGAATGTTTTCAGCTTCTCTCTTTAATTGCAAGAACCGCCTTAGAGCAGAAAATCTTANGTTTTTCGAACTTATTGGGCAAAAGTCCAATAATAACTGAAAAATCCAAACGTTTCCTTTTTTAGTCTCGTAATAACTGTTAATCTTCGTCGTCTTCGCTGGAATGACCCATAGGTGCATACCATCTAAGCCGCATAAAAAAGTATGTAGGAACTTTTCTCCATTTTTTCTTCTCTTTCTTCGTTGACGACGCATACTTAAGCCATGAATGCGTAAAAGCAGCACCTACATACTTCGTGGCGCCAAAGGCACATGCCAACGTTTACACAAGCGTGAAATGTTTCAAGTGAATGTGTTCAGCTTCTCTCTTTAATTGCAAGAACCGCCTTAGAGCAGAAAATCTTATTAAGCTATGCGTAGAAAGGCTGTTAAAAAGTTTAAGCAAAATAAATTCCAAATGTTTTTAATACACACAATGTCATTTTTATGGCTTGCAAATTTAGTAGAATTTAATTTATGAGGTTTCTTACTAAAATCAGCAGGAAAAGTCTTACATATTTAAATACCAAGCGCCTAAAAATATGTCAACACGGCAACAAAAATGCAATAAATGCGCATTTATGTTTATGGAAATTTATTCGTCTACCACTTCCCACATACCCATAAATGCTTGAGTTAATTATTCTTACACGGTGTCTAGGGTGGAAGAAATTGATTTAATTTTGTGCAAGATAAAGCGTATCTAATGAAATTCCATTATTTAGTGGTTAGAGCGTGTGGCGAATGACGCTCAAAGGCGGCAAAAGCTAGAGTGATTGTTATGTGGTGACTCGCATACCAACTAAAGCTCGTTGTAGCACTCAAACTACGAGCAATATTAATCGTTTTTAATGTCATTNCGTCTAGGGTGGAAGAAATTGATTTAATTTTGTGCAAGATAAAGCGTATCTAATGAAATTCCATTATTTAGTGGTTAGAGCGTGTGGTGAATGACGCTCAAAGGCGGCAAAAGCTAGAGTGATTGTTATGTGGTGACTCGCATACCAACTAAAGGTCGTTGTAGCACTCAAACTACGAGCAATATTAATCGTTTTTAATGTCATTAACAACGAGTCGTAAACTCATCAGAAATTTCAACAAGTTCTTTTTTTTTTTTTAGCACACATAAACTTCGTTAACAGCCTTGTCGCACGCAGTCAATATTAGCATACGACATACTACTTATATTCAATTTCACTACAATTTCATTCAAACTGCGCTGCCGAATTTGTTTATTCGATTTCAACAAGCGAATGTTATGAACAATTATTTGCGGTTCATGTAACCGCTTTATGGAGTCAACTGAACTCTTTTCTTACCCACTCTAATGTGAAGGAGTTGCGCACGTCGAATAAAATTGTTTGATTCATTTATTCATTAAACAAATTATTTTCAATTAATCAACGAAATGCATTTATGTGCTCCAAACGTCATCACGTGCATTAGTGAACAACATTTACGGTCTAAATAATGTGCGTAACAAAAAAAAGAACATTTGTGAAATTTTTTGATAGACAAGTAAATTTTAAAGGATTGTCAACAGAGGGCACCAGTAGTGTTTAATAGCGTNAAGTTCACATAGCTGAAAGAAAATTCGCAAGCCAGTAAGTAAAGGTAAGTAAACAAACATGACTGACAGCAGACTCTTGATGAAGCGACGGGCGAGCAGGCATGAGTAGACTATGCTGCTCGAAAGTTTGAAAAATTTGTTGAAAAATATTTGCTTTACAGTTTGACATATACATATATGCAGTGAGTGGCAAATGTATCTGGAGCGCACACACTTACGGCATTCTCCACATCTACATATGTGTTAATAGCGTTTGTGTAGGAGGCATTTCTGCACAGGAAATTGCCAGCGAAATGTGGCACTAATTTAGTTACCTTCGTTAAATAAGCACATCAAATGGCAATTAGTCATAGTAAATGTTGGAATGGAAAGAAAAACAAATCTACGTATGTATGTACATATACATATACATATGTATATAAATGTACGTGGACTTACTGATAGAAGTGTGTACAGTTTTGCTTTGGCTGTACTAAAGAGCAATGTTGCGTATACGCCTAGCTGGACAACTCTATTTTTAACATTACCAATGTTGACTTGTAAAACTGTGTCTAGGCATATAAACTTACAGTAAATTAGATTTCTCAACCATAGTAATGCTGATGTTTGTGCAGCCATAAATGATGTGAGCTCTGGTTAGCAGAAAGTTTTTACATTCACCAACTGGCAGCAGAATTTAATTATTCGCACACTAATTGAAGTATGGTTATGTATATGTAGTGTTGTTCTTATAACTTGTATGTATTGCATCAAAAGTTAAGTGCCCATTTGTTGAGATCTGTTGCGTTAATAATAGTAAATTGCATACACATATGAATGTATGTATGTATGTATGTTTGCAATGTGCATACATATGTATGTATGTAAGTTAATATATACAGGTTCATCATTTAGTTTTTATACTGATAAACATAGTAAGCCTGTAGCAAGCGATATTCCAGCTCAATTCCTAGCATATTTGATATTTATTTTTAATGAGTTCAGAAATCTGATCGCGTTTTTTGTGATAGCTGTGTTTGTATACATTAGTCAGAATTATTGTGATAATAGATGTTCAATGAAAGGAAAATGTTCGGGACCAGGTAAGGTTTGGAAACTATGTTTTATCAGGGACCGAAAAAATTATTATTTATAATGATTCGAAGCCGTTACGATCTACAAATTTGTGAAAAATATCAACAAAAATTATAATTAATAACATTTTGATCTTTATTAATCGCTCAGAAAAATAAAAATAATTTATCGAGTGTAATTTATTTTTACGTTTAATTTTTTCTGACCAGAAAAAATATTTTTTTTTTTGTTTTTTTAGTTTTATTTTTTTCACTCAAAATAATGATTATTTTTTTATTCTTATATTTTTTTGTATCGATAATAAAACACATTTATTGAGTTTTATTTTTTCTCTCAAAAATTAAAATTATGTTTTGGTCTCTATTATTTTTTTTTCTGATCGAAAAACTCAAAACGGCCCACCGATTTTCTAACCAGTTTTTTGTGGTAATTACTTTTTGCTGTGCTCTCGTCCACATGTCGTGGCTACCATGTCAAATTATCAAATGTGAAAACGGGTACTTTTCACGAGAGCAAAAAAAAAACTGTTGTAAAACTTCTTGTCATTAAGAAAAAGTGTCGGATTCGATACTTTGTTAAATCCAGTATCTGCAGCTTCTGCTAAGAAGACTAGAAATTCAACGATTTGCCACCATTCTAAACGCATGCGTAAAGTATCGAAAATGAAAAGGCATTTTGGCACAGTCGATAGTCTTACATGGTAGCGACGATATCCACTCAAAAATTAGAAAAAATTAATGCGTGCGGTTACAAAAAAAGTATAATACGATTAATAAGCTTGTTGAAATTTTTGGACGGAGATTCGTTTCCATCTGGCAAAAAAAAAAAATTAAAGACTAAAAAAGTTAAACTCAATAAATAATGATTATTTCTGGCCAGGAAAATAAAACTCATAAAACAATGATTACTTTTGATAAAAAATAATAACAACGCAAAAAAGAATAGTTATATTAATTATATTTATTTTTGATAAAAAAATACGCCCCACTAGCGGCGAAATTGCCACTTCCTCGCCAGTTAGTCAAACGTTCGAACGATCGGTTCATTTACACAAAAAAAACAAAACAAAAATTGAGGTCATTCTGCGATAAAACTCGAAAATAAAATTAGAAAATAAACATATTGAGGGTTTATATGCAATACCGTCTCTCTGTAATTTTCACACAAATTTGTTTCCGACGCTTTAATTCATCTGTATTTAGCAACTTTTACTGCACTTATACGGTGTTCACATGAGGCGATTTTACAGACAACCATTAGTTGAAATCAACAATCGCCTGGTGTGAACGGCCTTTCAAATAATCGCTTCCAATGAAGTTGGTGGGCAGCCAATTTTTGAATCAACTAATCGCCTCTAAAGCTGCCTGGAAAATCGCCTCATGCAAACACCGTATTAAAGAAATTTTCTAATGGGGCATTTGCGAAGTGCAATGTGTCACGTTACATACTTACAGGCGCTAATTCAATAACACTCAAGACACGTAAATTTAATTTTAAGTTTTTGATTACGGATCTATATACAGTTTTTTACAATCACGTCGGTTTCTCCAAATATTTTCATTTTATGTTTTAAATTCAAATTTTAATATCGAAAATGTATGTAAGACTATGGACATGTACGATATGGCGTATGAGTAACATTATTTCCTGCTTATATTTCATACAAAAAATTATTACACATTTTCATTTGACCATTCAAAAGTGGTTTATTTATGTACCGATATTCATCGTTAGCAGTTTTATTTTTTGGAAACAGAACCAGCTTTAATAGAAATAAAAAAATACCATAAAGTGTTATTTTTCCTTGTTAAACTTTGAGTTATTACACCGTGCGACAGTAAATTTGACACACAAAAAAATATATTCGCGAAACTATGGGTAAACTATAGTAAAAAAAAAGTTTCAAACACACACAAAAACGAATCGATATACTCTGAAACTATGGGCCAAATATAGTAAAACTGTGTTTTTAGTTTTTCTTTCTGACGTCAGAATTTTTTTTTTAGGACTTTGAAATTTAAAAAATATGATTATTTCAAAAAATTGTTTAAAAAATTTAGTGCAAAGTAGGATAACAGTATAGCTATCATATAAAAGAAAAAATTCTGTAGAATTCTAACTTATAAAATATATGAAAAATATTTTTTCAACTTTTGCCCTTATATTTATATCCTCGAAAATTTCCACAATTTTTTCTTTTTGTTTTAATTATTGTTTGAGGTCTAATATACCCACAATCTCATCATCGAATTTCGTACTGCAAACTTTATTAACTTAAAAAGATAAAATTTAATAAAAGCGCATTTTCAAGACGTGCTTGGCGAGTAGGTATAAAAAATTCTAGAGAAACAAGTTAATGTGACAGCTGGTTAAATTTCTCTTGTGTTAATTACAATAATCCTCAATCCCGAGCCTATCCTAATCCTGAAGGTGATATTACTTACTCATCCATTATTCATGTTCAATTTGCCAATTTAATTTCTTAAACCACACAATTATTCGCTTGTAAATACATAAACCAATGGCTTGAATCTGGCCGCACACAAATGTGCATAAATTTAATCTTTTGGTGCATAATTTTTGGGCAGCTAATATACTCGGTTTAACACCCCAATATGCTGCATACAGAAACATACACGTGCCCTGTACATATTTCACCTGGCTGCCGCATACAATTACTGATACAATCAGCAATTCCCAGCAGCAATCAAGTAATATATATTCAGGTTAACACCAGCATATAATAGAGAATATACCTATGAATGCATGTACATAGTACATAGGTGTGTAATTATGTATGTATGTATGTACCCGCATTCATGGGAAGCTCAAATCGCTTTCGAGGTTGGAGGCTTAACTTAATGCTTCATACCGATTTTCGGTTTGCTAAAGGACTAAATTTCCAAATTTTTGGACAGCAAATTTGTTTTTTTTTTTTCTTCTTCTTTTTTGCCACACATGCACACACATAGCCGAATGTCCTGCATGTGTTTACTACAAAGCAACCTACTTAACGTGCAATTTAGAAGCTTCGCAATGCCCCAATGACATTTTCTTTACTAAAACCTAAATACTAACCCAGACATGACCTCACACAACAACAATTACTGCATATACATACATTGAAATGAGCTTACTTGCTTACAAGATGTGTATGGGTGTGTGTAGCCTTTGCTTGCTTGCTTGCTTTGTTGTATATTTATGCATGTACATACGAACATATGGTACATATTTATGTACATACATGAAAATTGCAGTGGTCTTATGTCGTAAAGTGCCAGTAATGCCACACAAGTGACCACCTAAACATCAAACATAGCAACAATGTTAAGCATATTTTGCTCTGTTCAGACCGGTGGAGCTTTGTTTGTGTCCAACACTCACGCACACACACACAACGCCAAGCTTTTGACGCCTTCGACTCACGGAGCAGCATGAAAATTCAATGGGCGTAATGCTAAAGTGTTGCCATAAAATAGTAAATTATGGCAACACTTAAATGTTAGTGGACACATTGAATCGTTATGGCTCTATGTAGGTGAGTGTAGGTTTACGCAGCTGCTGAAATGGAGGCGAGTGTTGCCTTTATTTTGTGTTTTTTTTTTTTTTTCTTTTGGTTAGTTCGTGGTGACACAATTTTATTGGCGTATTGGTGCAGGTGACTAAGTGTAATTCGGACTTTGCGTGATTTATGTGTGAATTTTTTTGTTGTGAAAAATTCAGATTGTTTACTAGCCTAGATACCAAAGCAAGTTTGGCAATATTCTCGCGTTTGGCTCCAATATGAAGACAATTTTTGATTTTCAAACCTTAGGTATTTTGAATTTTTTCACAAGAAATCTTTTTAATTCCACCTCATTCTTCAGCCTTTAATCTGTAACTTCTTCTTATTTTTTTTTTTTTCACTAACATACTTGAGCATTTACATTGTTTACCTGCCAGCAGCATAAATGATTAATGTCTATCTTTCAACTCTTTACTACCTTTTTCGCAGCGGGCTTTCGTGCTCTTATTTTTCTTTCTCCTGACAGCGTCAATTAAATATTTATAGTTGTAGGCGTTGACACAGCACCTACTGCCAATAATTTTTCATTCTCTGCTGCTGTAGTAATTTTATGTATGTATGTATTTGTGTTTGTATTTTTTAGTGTGAACTATAAACAATGGATATACATACATACATATTTACGAATACGTTTTCTTACGTATGAAATGAAGGTATTTGAACATGAATTTATTTTGACATGCAGACAGTTCAGGCAGTTAAAATCAGATTTTCACAAAATTTATTGTTTTTGGGAACCACTATGGTAAACAGAGTATTTTCAATTTCAACTATCATATCGAGGAATTATTTAAAACTTAGATTTTAACAATACTAAATAGTCTTTATCTATAATTTTGTCGCAGACATTTTCCTGAGAACCTTTTTGTTTTTATCAAATCAAAAGCATGCAGAAAACAGCACTCAGGCTATATACCGCCCATTAAAGAACAGCCTTGTCTTGCAAGACCGAATGTTTGTTAAAGTTTATGGCTACTCCAACTTACAAATCATTTAGGGACTGATTTTGATGTTTTGAAAAATGTTATTTGGCTGCTGAAATCCCAAAAATATTTTTTGCCAAGACTGAAAGGAAAGCCTTCCTGCAACTAAAGTTTATGAAAAAAAATTCGCATTCATGTTTATTTTTTCCTTATGCGTATTTATACACTTCCTACATGGCACAAGAAATATTTTGTTTATATCAGCAGCTGTGAATGCTAGACAACTAATTGCAAGCCCGAAATGATTGCACTTCCTATGTAAAAAACTTTTTTCTTATCCACGCCTAGTCAATCGCTTTAAAGGGAGGGTTCTTCTCAGCGGAAAAAGCTCTAACGATTTTGTTGAAATTTTTAATTCATATGTTTGCATTTTAGCGCTGTCTAGGTAGGTTTTATCTCCCAAAAAAATTCTTATAAAGTTGCCACCTATACGAAATTAAGTACTAACTAAATAGCACATCATAGTATCAAATGGAAAGTATTTTGAAAATCCCTAATTCAAAAGTATTTTTGAATAGGGCTGCCACCTATTTTCTAACGTATTTTTATTTAATTTTTTTATTTAGAAAACTAAGATACAATATTACTCTTTACGGTATAGTAAGTTAAGTACATCAAAAGTACTAAAAATGTGTATTAATCAACCTGGCGTACTTCTTATTTATTTTTTAAATTTGCAAGATTCAAAAAGGAATTTTTTTTAAATTTGTTTTAAAAACATTTTTTTCTAGAATTCTGAGGTACTGACTGCTGTTTTCTGCATGCTTTGCTTTTGTGTTTTAGTTCTGACAAATACAAAAAGGTTCTCAGGAAAATGTCTACGACAAAATTATAGATAAAGACTATTTAGTATTGTTAAAATCTAAGTTTTAAATAATTCCTCCATATCATAGTTGAAATCGAAAATACTCTGCTTACCATAGTGGTTTCCAAAAACAATAAATTTTGTGAAAATTTTTATAATATTTTTGCTAATTAACATTATTTTTCAAAGTTTTTTTTATTTTTATTTTGTGTCACTGTTGTTAATATAATATGAACGAATTGATACATAATTGATTACACATTGATAATATTTTTTTGTCGACATAATTTTTATGGAAAGTGGTATTGTATAAAAATATCTTTTAATTAAAGTTATGCAATAGTGGTCAATTTGATATCCAAATTTTGAAAAATTTAAAATGTTTATGCATTCCGAGCAAAGCGCGATCAGCCCGGTATGAGAGCTTATAGCTGAGAGCTCAAAGTTCCTAAATATTTTATTGCCTCCTTTATTTGAATTATTTTTTATCCTCGTGTTTAGCTTTGTTGTTGCAAAGGAGGTACTATACAAGTATATTTAGCCGCATAACGACACATTTTCTGACTGTGTTTGCTTAAATTTTTTGTGGTAAATAAACTTCGAATACTTTAAAAGTACTTATACTTGTCTACTTATATAAATTTCGTAAGCCAAAAATTGAATACATAAATGTAAGTTTTCATATGTCAACCGTAACTTGCTAAAAATATTCCCACGCATAGCCAATATTCTTGCAATTCAATTATGTATGTGTCTTTGCGCCCCAAGCCAGGCAAAACCCATGAGTGTTTTCACATGATTTCCATACATTCCAATACAAGAAATACGTAAAATAACATTTTTATTAGCAGCACGCGTGCGCTATTTCTTGCAACGTGTGGTACGATATACATAAATATGCAAAGACCTAACAAAATGTACCTATCTACAGACGAAAAAATACGAAAATATTTCAGAGCGATGGAAGCCTACGAATATTCATACCTACATACGGGCTTATATGTACGCTGATACCAAGCCATAAATCTTCTAAAAGCCAAGTAAGCTCTCACGCTTACCCGCACACGTATGTCCTTCTGGGCTTTGAAAATAGAGTTATATGTTAGTTGTACGAAAGTGTCAGTTGAAACATTTTATTTATGGCTAATGATGGGCGCAAAGGCATGCGAACCTTTTTATACACCATTGGCCCACCTGTTGGCTACTTTTTTTTTATGGCAACTTGAGTTGCAAACCCGCAGGTACACATGCAGGTAACCATGTGTGGCATTTAATTGGTTGTGCTTTATTTTGACAATTCAATGGCACATCAAATGCTGGCAGTAAACTGGCAACTACGCCAGCGGCAGAAAAAAGGGCGAAATAAATTGATTGCCTGTCGTAATGTTTGCACAAATCACATGTGCTTTTGCAAATTACCCCTGGATTAGAGCTTGAGTGGCGCTACACGACTTGCAACTTATAAGCGCAGTACGTAGTACATACGTATGTATGTACATACTACACTTATACTATGTTCATAGTTGAAGCGAAATTTGCTGCTGCTCCTCATATGCGAAATGTAGCGGAGGGGTAGAGTGAACTCCATAAAAACAGCAATATCGTTACAACAAGAAATTACGCCTTGCACGCGACTCAGCGACATCATCATCGTAAAAAAATTGGCGCTTGGCATTTGCTGTAACAGTGTAGGTAATTATAAAATCATTTGATTAAATTTTAGTGCCGCCATAATTCCGCTACAAGCAATGAAGGTCAAAATGCGCCTCTTATACACATGCACACACATACATACACACATGGGTGCAGCTATGCACACACTTCAAAAGTTTTGACGTTTCATAAATCCATAAAAGCGCATTGCATGCTATTAGGCGCACCGCTAGTGAGCTTGCTGTGCGCTTTCGATTGTGCATATGCGCGCGCTCCATTTACTTGCGCAAGTGTAGGCGTAATTTGAAAAAATTGGTAAACTGTGAAAGTTTTTGCTTTATTTTCAGTTTTATATTTTCTACTGATTTTTCTGGTGCTTTCTCTGGCATTACCTTTCTTTCTCTTTCCTCTTTGGTCTGGAGTCACATTTTTAATTTCAGTTTCGCATGCCACCAACAATACGCCCAGCAATTAAATATGACCTTTTATATAACAATTGCTTACAAACACTATTCTGCGCGTTTATTTGTGTGATTTGTAATTGGCGGTGTAACCTTAATGACGAACGGAAGCGGAAATCCTTTAGCCCAATAATTCTTTTTTTGAATTTGGACATATACGTTTGAACCCTTTCAGCACTATAAGAACACGCTTTGGCAATAAAGGGAGTAGAAACTCGGTCTGGTATATATATCAGCCAAGAAGTCTGTGGGAATGGACACAGCAAACTTTTAAGCTCTGGCGCCAGTGGCGCTGCCTCCACTATAAAGTAAACAGTTCGCGGTAATTGTATTGTGACCGCCGAAAAAGCACGAAACGCACAGGTGTGAGCGCCCCAGAAAGCTCGAACCCTGGGAGCTCTACTAACGTCGATATTGCCGAAGAAAATGCTCTTCTAAATATGCTTTACGGCTGGATCCAAATGAGTATGTTAATATGGCAGCTATTAAAAGGCTTAGGATTAAGCCCAGCAATTATGGATTTGGACGGAAAAGCACTTAACAAGGCAGCTACACCTGCTTAACTATAAGTTCAGCCCGATAAAGGAAGAAGCGTGACAGTTGGTTTCCTCTAAGAATGAAATGGAAATTGGAGTGGATGGCGAGACCACTCTTTACTCGAGGTTCGCAAATTGGATCAATCAGGTAGTGGGGAAGAGACGATGCTTCCAGGAAGCTAAGATGATGATGCCATCTAAATTGTTGGAGTTCAGAACGATGTCTATGACATCTAGAGTAAGGCGCGTCGGCGAAAAGTCTCCGATGTCGAGGGCTTGATTGTAGCATTCATTGATCAGAGTGAAGCCACTCCTCAGCATTTGACAGAGCATGGTCATACAGCGGTGTCAAAATAATTAAATGAAAGTACAAAACCTCGCTGGTTAGGATAAAAGAGGCTGTGAAAAGGCTTTGAGATCAGGGGAAGAAGCCTTCCTTGAAGTAGGAAACTGGAACTGCATTCCGTATAAACTTGCGAATAAGACGGCCGAACGCTATACACGTAATTCGGATAATGTCGTGGAGTACTACTTATGAACCTTTGCCTTAAGAGGCGCAACCCAGCTGACGACAATAAAAACATAACTCGAGGTGAGAGAGGTGGAGAAAGATCTTGGAGGAGGATCTTCACTGAAAAAAAGTCACGTAATGTTAGCGAAGACAATTTGACAAATGCAATTGCTTTACCTTCCTCGTAAAAGTACGAAGCCATCGCTGAAATCGGAAAAAAAGGATCAGAAGCTTCAAAAGGAGCAGCAAAATCGCATTCAAGTATCAGAAAATTCAACTTTCTACACCGCAAGTCGGTAATATGACCAAAATATATAGCATCCCCGACTTGGTAGTTCACAGTTTTTCCTTTTCCAAAAATAAAATTTTCACTCATTTCGGAAGTCTAGGACCAGTTGCAATTCGAAGGTCATTTAAGGATTGAAAAAGGCGCCTCCGAGAAAAAAGTTTCAAACAAAACTTACGTATTTGTATTGTCAGAATTCATATCTGTAGTAAAAACATGTTGAATATTTTAATCTATTTACGGTCGAAACCGGAGGGCGGTCATACGAACAAAAGATAGAGCATGCCCGATTTGGAAGCTGAAATGTTTGCCTTTTTCAATAAGAAATATTTCCCTCCATTTTAGAGAGGGAAGATGGGTAGTTTTCAGTTTATTATGGATTCACTGCTCAAAAATTTATAAATAAGTCGGATAAAAATTATTTCATTTTGATATTTACTTTGACAAAATATAATTTTTTGAGTTCTTAAAAATAAAAATTTCATTTTCATTATTAAATAAAGGGCTTTAAGCCACGAAAATCTCCAAGTCGCGCGCCTTTCCATTTCCAGTTCATTTCATGGAAGCCCCGTTTTCTATAACCCTTCGGTTTTCTATCAGTAGCTTACAAAATTTAATTTCACATACATGAATTCTTGTATTCACTTCAATGAAGTGTTTCATTCGCCATTCGAGAAGTCCATAAATGCCTTTGCTAAGTAGGAATAAACAAAAGTTACTGTGGCATGCAATGCTGCCTACTTTTAGGCCATATTTTTCTTCATGTGTATGAAATAAAATACATTTCGCAGAAAACGCCCCGTTAGTCTTCTCTAGCCAACGAAACCATTTATTTTGTAAGTCCAACCTAAATTCTGCAAGCTACGCAAATAAATATTACCCTAAAAGAGCAAAGATTGTGTCGTATAAATTTCTTGTTCGAAATATGAGGTGTTCCAGCTCTACCCTGTAGTATTCGCAACAAATTATAAAAATGTTGAAAGGAGCCTCCAAGCAAAATATCAGTGAAATGCCGCTCATGGATTTCATATGACAATAAAAGTCCCCAAAAAATAAAACAAACCAACTTTCAACTGCAATAAAATTAAATATGAACCAATTAAATACCTACTCGCAAGCCCAAACAGCACAACAGCAAAGTGCACAACAACAAACAACCATGCCCCCACACCGCCATTGTCACGGCCATGGCCACCAATATTCTCTACCCTGCCAGCGACGACTTCTCGCGGAATTGTTTACTTGTCGTGATTGAATTGTTGATAAGTGGAAGCCCACAAAATTGTTGAGTGGTAGTAAATACAAAAAAAAAAGGAGTAAGCCAACCTACCAACAAGCAGCTTTAACTAAATGCAAGCATGGTTGTCTGTACATATGTATGTATGTATAGACAAAATGTGCGCCAGATATTTCCGTACACGCAGCAAAATGCACGCTTCGCATTCCCTCGTACCGTTTTTGTGGAGGAACTATGACTTGGGAATCCATATGCCGGTGCTAGGCACAGCACAACTGCCAACTGACAACTTGCAAACTTTAAAATTTTACCAACAAATAGACATGGGTAACTTTGTTTTGTGCTTAACAGAAAAAACAAATAAATTAAAGAGAGCAGCCGGTAGACCGCAAAGTAAATAAATTAAAGTACAGATTAAAATTTTGTAAATAGCCAATGGAGTACATTTTTGAAGTCGCGTAAAAAGACTAGTTCAGTATCGGTCCTTTGTACTCAGATGCAACTTGCTCGTGTTTGCTTTTAGTTACCACTGCGGAGAGTAAAAAAATACCTCTGTTGTGGGCCATTGTCTGTGTTTTCTTGAATTGATCTGACTGACAGCGATTGGTAGTCAAAACTACTACTTCTCGACAAATGTATGTATGTGCATTTAAAATGCCCAAAATTTAGCAATGTCCCACTAGTTTGCCAGACAGTCCCATTTGCTGTCGGGTAACTCGCATTGGCATACGCAAATAAGTACGCTGCACACGTCACATGCTGCACGCCACAAACCACATGCCAAAACGTCACACGTCATTTACCTACAATAGTAGTAGGAAAGGAGTGCGAGCAACGAACAAGCAAAAAAATAGGAAATGCACGGAAACAATTCAGACAGTTGGCGGTTCGATTGAAAGTGAGCAGTAAAAGTTCGAAATTCACTTTTGACATTTGAATTAGTTCAGACAAGGGGGCAGGGGTGAGCAAAAGATATGTATGTATTCCACAGCTAAAATGTACATACATACATATACGTATGTGCCATATAAACATAAAATTATTGACTGGAGAGCAAAACGAACCCTTTTTTTTTGTTATACGAGTATGTATGTAGATGAAGTGGCATTTTTCAGTATCTAATATTCGAAGAAGCAAAGTTTTTCGAATAGCGGAGTGTGTGGTTTGAAATTTTTTACCAGCTAGTGCAAGTATTTAATTGTAGCTGTACATAATTTAATTACCTACTTATATATTCATATGATTGCCGCACATACATATGTCACATAAAGTATATGCCAATTCTTTACAGACTGCCGTGAGTTTGCAGGTATTGCTTATTCCCGAAAAAACCCTGGTTTTATTTGGGCCATAAGACACCCAGCACTGGTGGGTAATCCTACTACTACTACCTCTTTCAAGTCTTCGAATGATAAATTTCGGAAATTCTGCCTTTGATATCCTGGAGCGAGGCACCCATTTCTACCGCGTGCGACAGATTCAGTGCTGAGCCGCACCTCGCTTGTTCGTCCGCTGTCTCGTTTCTGTAAATGTCCCTAGTATGTCCCAGGACCCATGTAAGGTTAATTTCCGTATTGATCAGAAATCGGAGCCAGCTGTCTTTTACGGTCATGCACTAGTTTAGAACGATCAGAGGTAGAAGAGAGTGCTTGAACAGTCGCTTGGCTATCTAAGCAGATATTCACCAGCGTTCTCGCCTCCTTAATTGCAAACATTTTTCCCGCGAAAACGAGTGCATGGTCTGGTAGGCGGACGTTTAGCATTAGGTTAGTTTGTTCAATGAAAACACCTGCAACAGACCGTTAAGTCCTTCAAGAACGGGACCCTTCCTTCCGCTGCAGATTGGGAATTTCGCGCGGTGAAGTAGTCGGCGGACAGCAGGCGGTTGTACGTTTAGGATGTAACTATACCCGAACGGTATTTTCTTCCAAAGCTCCAAGACACGCGAACAGATGGCATTGTTAGCAGCTGAGCTTTCAATGTTCTCGGCGTTGTGTACCCTAGCAAAGAGCATGCGAAGAATTCAGGACGAAATAATAGCGCATGATGTGGGTTACCTCTACTGGTTTCTTGAAGGTGGTTAAAACGTAAGCAAAATCGCCTCCAAGAACGGTGAGCTACAACCTAAAAGACCTCAGTAGTTTTACTTGAAGACGGTTAGCAGAGAAGAAGTTCCGAAGACTTGTTCAAAGGTTAACGGGTGCATGACTGGCACCCTATCGAAACCTCTGGACTGAAATATGTCGAAAAAATCCTTAACTATTGCAACCTAAGTCTTCCTATCCAGGACTAGAAAGGTCTAAGGTAACCACAATAAGTGTTAAAGGCAAATAGCAAGAAAATACTTTTAGTTAATAAGTACTTATCGCTATCGATAATAAATTTATCTCCCATAGCAATTGTAATTCACTTTTGTCTTTGCACAACTAGTGCTTTTTCTTTTCAATTAATCTTCAGCTTTTTATCTACTTATTTCACTCACCTCAACAACTCGAATGTAATGCATAAATGCTTGCGGAAATATGTATAATCCAGCATATGTATGACATTGTGAGATCCATCGGCATCCTTTTCGCGCAATTCATCCAAAATATTCAATTCTACCACAGCCTGATTGAGGAAACGCCTCTTATTGCGTATAATCTTAATGGCCACGTATGTATTGGTTTTGTGATCCATGGCGCGTATAACTTGACCGAAGCTACCCTTACCGATTACTTCGAGTATCTCATAGCGGAAGGCAATGTGATCGTGTTCAATCTGTGAGGAAATGAATAATGCAAAGAAATTCAGAGTATTTTTTATTCACAATAAAACAAATATAATTCACATAAAAGAGCCATGTTCTTTTTCATTTTGCGAATCGAAAAACCCTAAACTTTTGGACTGACAAGTTAAGGAATTATTTTTTTTTTTTTAACAATCGTTGCTACTCACAATTTTATAATTTCCATTATCATCATCGAAGCCCGCATTGGCAGTTCCGTTCGTTGTGGTCTTATTGTAATTTTTGCTGGCATTTTGTCCGAAATACCAAATCTCTTTGTAAACTTTTAGTTCTTCAAATTCCACATCAGTCAAATAGTTGCGGTACTTCTTAACGAGCTCTGCGAAAATAAAAGACAATAACTTGGTTAAAAATTTCTTAACTTAAATAATGAAAAAATAAGAATAAATAGAGGGAATATAAACTCGAAAAAATAGCGCCAATAACAAAAAAAAAAAAATCAAAGTTTAAAATTAAGTTAAATTAAAAATACACGCTTTGCATTTCACGTACGCCTACTGCAAATATATCCTTAACGTAGGCTACCTTGCTACCATTTGCTAGAGACTGCTTAACATTTCCATGCATTTCCATGTGTCTGTCAAAGCCTCAAACAAACACGCATTTACGTATTTACATGTACGTCAAAACCCCGCTGCCATTTAACGCCTCTCTCCTCGCTGAGTGCATTTAAATTACGTACGAATTAAAAAAAAAAAACGCAAATTTTCAATTTATTTTTACACATGAAATCCATTTGTACTCGGATATGAATAAAATATCAGCGCACTCGTTAGCTCCGTCAAATGGAAATTCATTTAAATACATACATACATACATACATACATACATACATAGGTACTCGCATATATGAGGAGGGCCGAATGTTCAAAAGAGATAAAACATAGAAATAAACAAATCCTATTTTATGTTCAGCCATTTCAGTAACAGTGCTGGTCGTCACTGAAAAAATGATTTAATTAATATTTTATAAGTATAATTTTTATTTGAATTTACACCCAGTAGAGCATTGGGCAATTAAATTTGTAAATTTTTTAAATTTTTTTTTTATTACTTTTTGTATGTATATTTGAAATTTGTGTTATCAGAATTTGTGGCATCAATATGTGACCTATGGATTCCATCGCGAAATTGTGTTTAAATGAAAACTTAAAAAAGATATACTAAAAAATTTAAATAAAAACTCCTGCTCATATACCCGTAATTGTGTATGAAACGTACATACGTGCTCCGTAGTACCATAAACAGTCAGCGAACACGTTTACTCGCACTCCTTAATTTAAAAGTCATATTATTTAAAAGTAATTAAATATTGGCATGGAAAGTTTTTCTGCAGTATTCTTCACGAATATATATATTAATTTCTTCATGCATATAATAATTTAAGATTGCATTTCGAGTGTGCCAGAAAAAAAAAGAAGATTGGAATTTTTCTTTCGCGAATCATGGTCACCTTCCTTATAATCAATGTATTTTTTTTTCATTTGGTGGCACAATAGTTTTATTGATTGGTTTGTTTTAGCAAGAAAAAAAGTTTCACCGTTTAATGTTAACAATTTTGAAGTATCTTAAACTTTTAAATGAAAAAATCGTTAAATTTTAAAAATTACAAAATAGCTGCGACAGATATTTTGCATGCTGCCATTTGTTTTTTAATTCGGTGGCACACTCTTGAAACTTCTCAGATATGCTTTACTTGATGCCAACTTTCACTGCTTCTAATATGAACATTCAATTTGAAAACTTCCCAAAGTTATTAAAAAAGACAATTACGATTTTGTCGAGTGACAATAACAAAAATTTGTAATTTCGTTACTTTTTCGCCCAAATAAGCCTTGTAAGGCTAAAATTGTTTAAATACTTGATTTATTTTTGATTGTATTTGTTTCTGCAACTCCATTAATTCAAATAAATTCAAGAATGTTTTAGCGCTTTTTTCTGGCGAGAGAAAGGAATTATGTATACTGAAAAAGCAACTCGTAAGATTTGCTTATATAAAGCTAAGCCATAAGTGATATTCCTTTTAACTGCGCTGACGTGATCGCTACTCACTTTTTCCAAATCCACGATATCCAATAAGCGGGCTAAACTGGGAATATAATCAGTTATTTTGTTGGTAATCCGTTAGATCAAATACTCTCATAGAATAATGAAGACCGGGTCAAAGCTAAATATCAGTATTTTCCTCTCAGAACTTAACGAGAATGTATCATAACTCCTTTAAACCGAAAACCTATGAATATATTAGAAAAAAATGGTATACTGATTCGTTACTATATGAAAAAATTTTTTAAGGGAAACTCGGTTGTTTTGTTAAAGATCCTTCATCTGAATCGCATTCGATATGTATATATTACAACGACCTTATCGATATACGCATTCATGATTTTATCGAAATGTTTATCGGGTGTTGTTCAACATATTGATGCTGCAATCAAAATAGGTTTAAGCTGTAAAGATATCTGTCGATGTGTTCATTGGTTATATATGTACATCGAATTTGTTATCGATATATGCAGCTATAAAATTATCGAAACATTTGTCGGTTTACCGATTTTTCCTTTTATTTTTCAATGTTTTTATGTATATTTAACACTGATGTTATCCATAAATCTATCGAACATGTTTTCAGTTTAATAATCGGCACTTCTGTCGATACATGAATCGCCATTTTAACTGACCGATGGTGCTATCGATTAAGTTATCGACTATTTATCACATTCGCTCTTTATAACTTTAACAATAATATTATCGATTTAGCAATCGACACCACTATTAACAGATTGCTCGCATGCATTGTGTATAAATTTATCGATAAACAAATCTACAGCAATAACCTATCGTGGCCCTTTCTCTTAGAAAATGCATCACTTTTATTATTGCTTGCTGGGCATCTATGCAATTCGCCAACGAAACTAAAGCGCCTTATTTATTTAATTTAGTTTCACTTGCGCTTTTCACTTTTACATTTTCGCTTGACATAGCTTTAATTTCTCTTGCCTTCTGCCTTCTGCCTTTTGCCTTTTGCCTTCTGCCATTCACTTTTTTTGCTATTTCTCTAGCCGCCGCAGTTATCCTTGACCTTAATATTATTTATTTAAAATTTAATTAGCAACAACGCGAAGAGCATTCAAAGAGGCAAAATGCTTGTGGTTAGCAGCGCATACAAGCGCACACTCAAGCGAGAGTTGCGAGGTATTGAATGACAGTGATGCGTATAATGCTGCTGAAACTAGCAAAAAATAAATATAAAATTGAAAAAAAAAAACTTTCACTAAATGCTATCGGTCATATCCTGCCATTGGCTGAGCGGGCCAAACGAGCAAGCGTCGAACGTTGAACGTCATACTAGCAGCACGAGGAAGGTGGGTTGTGGGAAATGAAATTGTTAAGCAAATAAGCGTCAAGCGTAAATAGCCTCAGCTCAGAGCGCAAATATGGTTAGCTGAACTTGAATAAATACGTTAACACAAGGTAAATACATACACACACACACACACACACATACGAATGAGTGCGCCCAACAAGCAGTTGAAGGACAAACTAAAACAAATCCCCAAACACACCCAAACAGCGTACACTCTTTCTATTTAATTTAATTTTTTTTTGTATCTTTTTTGTTGTAGGTATGTATGTATGTATTTGTTGCACCCACCTGCCGGCGTCATCGGTGTAATGCATTTCATATTGTCACTGCTGCCACTGCCGCTGCTGCTATTCGATTTGGTCGATGAGCCCCGCTCACCGCCGCTTGTCGAGCTGTTGCCATGCGATGAGATCGTTGTCGATGATACTGGTGAACCAATATTATTGTTATTGTTGTTGTTGTTGTTGTTGTTGTTGCTGCCGCTGCTGTTGTTTTGTTTGCTGGCATTAATTGTTTGTTGTTGTTGTTGTTGAATTTTGTTATTTGTATTAGTGTTGCTGTTACTGTTATTGTTGTTGTTGCCACTAGTTGGGCTGCGCTGATGATGGCCATTGTGATGACTATGGCTGTGACTATTCAAATGATTATTGTGTGCATCTAGGCAACGGCTGGAGCGCGATGAGCCACGCGTTGTACCATTGCCACCACCAGCAATACTACCGACACCACCACCACCACCCACGCCCCCATTGCATACATTTGGCAAATCGATGCGTGAATTTGAGAGACGATTGTCGCGATCGACAACGGCGCTAACGCGCCGCAACTTATCGTTGTCTATTTGAATCTGCAATGAGAGAGAGAGAGAGAGGGAGAAAAAAAAAATTACAGAACGAAATTGAATGAAAGTGTAAAGCTAAAATTAGTCGAGAACGCAGAACGTATACTTAAACGTAGTCTGTATACGCAGAATTTTGTCGATTACTGGAGCCCTCAGTGTTGCTTACTACAGTGTTGCCACTCTTCAATGCCTTTTCATAAACTTACCCTTTCAACCACAATTTTTCGTGCTATAATAGATTGTAACTAAATATAAACTACTTAGTTTTCAACAAAAACCTTATTTAATAGTAAATTTCAAATATTTTAAACATATTTCGAATAGGAACTTATAACTTTTTTACCATCTGCAAAACTGACGAAGTGGCAACCATCTAAAGAAGGAGAAATCAGCTGACACGGAAAAATCTAAATTCCGCAGATTTCTGCGCTACGGGCTACAACTACAGAAAAATTCTGCGGTGTTGAGTTTTCATTTACATGGCGCTTTGGTAAGACAGATCGTGTCAGCTGACTCGGGTTTACGTACCGGTAGGTTTACGTTCTTGACTAATTTCAGCTTAAATAAATTTCTGCCGAATAAAAACGATTTTGTTGTATGATTTTAGGCGAATCGTAAACGAGTGGAATAAAATATACGTATGTGTGTACATATGAGTGAGTTTTTAGTTAAAAGCTGTAGCTACAAAAACTTTTTACGAATAAGCAGAAATCTTGGGTTTCAGTCAGTGTTGCCAGATTGAAGATTTGGTCGTCATTTGGAAGATTTTTAACTGTCTTGATGATTTGACGATTTCTACAAGAAAATGATGATTTTTTCATTGGGTGCAGTTTTTTATTCCCAGTTGTTTTAACGCCGATTCTTTTAATTTTTATTTAATTTTCCAGGAAATTAATCTTTAACGCAAAAAGATTTTTGTATACGTATTCTTAAAGTAGATACCAAACTCCTCCTTTCAGGACTTTCTTTTGAATTCGAAGGATTTTTGGGAAAGGATTGCTTTGCCATATATGTATATGCAATGACTAAAAAAATTTCAATAATAAGGAAAAGGAAATATGGGCATCCATTTCTACTGTGTTGCCATATGAGAAAATGTGGGAAAATTATATTTTCGCTTAGGTTTTAAGGCAATTTTCTAATTTAAAAAGTTCAATCTAAAAATCGCTGTTATACCCAAGTTTCAATGTAACCAAAACGAGTTCAATGTATTCGCAAAGCAAGACAAAGACGAACCGATAGAGTTACAAAATGGCCGAAAAATGATGGCATATGCAGACGATTCGTTCGTGAGGCCTGTTCTTCGAAATATATAATAATATTTCATAAGGGAAATATAGTCCTTCTCCCACCAAAGAGATGTGGTACACAAACCCAAATGAGTTAAAAAATTACAAAAGTGGTAGACGAATAGTACCGGAACATTCCATTGAGTAGGAGCTGGAATAGGGAGAAGGGAGCTGAAGACATTTTCCCAGATCCCATCCCACTGCTTGGATTTAGTAAGAGACAATTAAAGCGGGATATTTAAAACTAGCGACTAAAATACACACACCCACACTGGAATAACCTTAATGACCTTGGGAATTTGGAAAAACCTCTTCACCTTTGTATAATGCTAAAAGAGCTGAATCTGATAGGAGACAGCTGAAAACTCTGTGTGGGACACTAACGAGCCACCATAAGTGTGATAAGCATTTTAAACAATTTGGTATAATCAATACTAACAAATGTAGATTCTGCGGTTATTTTAAGGGGACAATGGAACACTTTACCGCTAACAACTAGAAGAACGAAATTCTTATGCAACTAACAGTAATACCACAGAAGGAGCTTATTCAATTTCTAAATCTAAGTACACTAAATAACGAGCACCTTATTAGGGGGGAAAAATAGATCAATCTGCTCGCGGTGTTATAAGAGTGGAGGCCCTCACTCACCACTCACCATACATATATGTATGTAATATATACCATGCTCTTAAGCAGCAACTTGTAGGCACTGGAGCACAATACTTAGAATACAGGAAATTGAAAATTTCAAAGGAAAAAGGATTTAATCTTGGCGACAAAGTTATTTATGGTTGAATCTCATCATTGAATGATCACAGGGGTAGAATTATTAGCAAAGACATTTGCCTTGTAATTAAACAATGTCCCTTAAAAATAAGTTATTATTTTAAGCCATATGCAACCTCTAAAGTGCTCTCATCTTCGTAACCATCTGCCCTATATGGGAAGGCTTTTGATGTAGCCTAGAACTTACAAGAGCTTTTTTCCATGTTTCCAAACGGATTAGAAGAGCTTCACACTCACAGAGGATGTGTTCTGGCATTTCTTCGTCCAGCTCACAAAATCGACAGTCGTTTGTTTCTGAGAGGTTCATTTTACTAAGATGGTACCGAAGGGAGCAGTGTCCCGTGTAGTACCCAGTCAGAGTTTTAAGGTCCTCTTTGCTTAAATTAAGTAGTTCCTTTGAAGCTTCATTTGAAATACAGATAAATCGCTTGGCTTACCGCTGACCTGTACCCACATTACATTCAGTTCCTGTTGAACATTTTTTCTGCCTAGTCATTTATGACCCCCTTTGTGTGTGCTTTGGCGAGCCCACAAAAGGGTTCCGGAACATGAAATACAGCGGTGGCTCCTTGTTTCACTAGGTAGTCAGCTTCCTCGTTGCCATCATGTCCCTCATGCCTCGATACTCATCCTAATAGAACTATATTCTTAGCTCTAGGGGCATTTGGGACACTGAAGCAGTCATGTGCTAGCCGATAATTCGTTTTGTGGCACTTAAGTGTCAGTAGGACTGCCTAACTAACGATGTGCATTCTCTGCCGCAAATTTCTATTGCATGAACCTTCGCTTGAAAGACGGTGAGTTAGGTACCCATTCGTATAGATTTTTTGAAGTGGGGCCAAATATGCCGGGGCCAGTTTTACCATCATCAAGTTCGGATCCATCTATGTACCAAACCTTCCCTTTTGGTTTGGGTTTTAGAGTAAAGCAAATGCAAAATAAAATTAGAAAGGGGACTGTTTTGGAAAACTCTTCTCTTTAGTACGAAACTCCTACTCAAGAGTTTGAAATTTTGATGAATTTTGTATTAACGCTTTTTCTACCGCCCGCGTCCAATGGACCCGAATGAGATTTTCAATGTCTGATGATTTTGAACTCCGTAACTGCTTTACTTTGCATATTTTCATGTAGTCTATTCTTTAAATATATATATATTTTTTTTTTTAATATGCAATTGGTATTGTTATTGCAAATCTAGCGGGAACTACCAGCCCGGGTCCGTTGAACCCACATTGTTGCTTGCATAGGGGTCCAATGGTAGACAAAGGTTTAAGACGCCAAAAGGTTTTTAGTTTTTTACTAAGATAAGCTTGATAGTAAGAAAACGATAGGCTGGATTATGCTTTGTTTCCCTCTACTTTTTTTTTTTTACAAAATAATTGTGCTAGCACCCAAATTTCTACTTACCTACTTTGTATCTAAACAAGTGATGAACAAAAAATTATATAACGAGTGCTTTAAGTCTAAATTTTCATTTGATTTGTGAAGTAATATAAATTAACTCGTTCATGCTTAAATATTTTTTATATAGGAAATAAAAATTCTACTCACCGGCATTTCGCAACGATCCAACATTTTCCAATATTCTCAAATTGAGAATGTTTTTTAAGAATCCTCAAGGATTTTACTTTTATAGTTCAGTTTAAGGAAATTTGTCTAGTTTTACCGGACACGCGTACATTTGCGATTTGTGTTGCGGAGAGCTGAAATAAATGAAAGCGGTAACTTTGATTAGTACATATGTAGTAGTTCAATAAAAATAAACTAGTTTTTAAAAATAATAGCGGAATCGATCTAATATCTTATCTTATTTTCTTATGTTTAAAGATTTTGCATAAGAATTCACAACAGCTAAATTATGTTTTTATTTTCACAATCAAAAGCTCAATATGTGCAGCAATTGATAAAGGTTTCGAGAAAAGTTAAACAGGGCATATTTCGGATAGGGTTGCCAACTGGATAAAATCTAATTCAATTTTATATATACATAACGCAGAATTATTGGTGAGGATTGCTAGCTGTTTCGAAAATTAAACGATAAGTACGTTAAGTAAAATATCTCAATATTGTTAAAAACAAATTTTTATTGAAGTTGCCACCTATTTAAAATTTTCGTGCATTTTTTTTTTAATTTGTTAGAAAATTTAGCTCAGTAAACGTGAAGATGTTTTGGAAAGGTTTCACGCTCAACCTTTATTAAACAGAGTTGCCAATTGCCTTAAAAAATTGATGAAAATGTTTTTTTTTTGTGTGCAATTTTTGGAGAAAATTAATCGCTTAAGTCTGGAAGTTTTTGAAATCCATTGTTACTTGAATGTAAAAGTAGTAGCTTCGCCGCCAAATGCCCCTTTTTTCAATCTTCTCACAAAACTTCTTTATAGAATCGATGCATTTTACATAAAAAAAGATACATCGGTAAAAAATATTGCATAAAAATATCTTTACTAAGCCGTTTTTATTTACGAACCTGCGTTTAAAAACATATTTTTCTATACTCACATACTTATGGCCCTAGCTTAGTATATAAAGTTCTCACGCCAAACTATGTACATTAGGGTGATCCAAAAACAGTAAAGTCGGAATTTTAATGCGCTCACCCCCTAGGATTGTTCTATATCAAAAAAAAAAAATTATACGCCAATTTTTTTATTTTGAAATCAAAAAATATTTACAGGTCGCTCAAAGCGCTCAAAGTTTTCCATGCGTTTTTATATGGGAAAATAAAATATTTCGTAGAAATGGTATAGAATTCTCGAAAATCAATATTTTTCGATCGGAAAACTGTGGTTCTCTTCAGGAGACTTTTAGTAATAATACATAATTGTTTATTTAGTCCTTTTTAAATACTAACGATTTTTTATTTGTCCCCCCATTGCATTTTTGGGCATTTTAGGTGGACCTATAAATTATAGTTGCGATGAGAAAATGATTAAAAAAACAATGGGGTATTATTATTGGGAATCTCCTGCCGATAAACAGAGTTTTCCGATAG